>NC_026006.2:50073526-50181702 GCF_000442705.2 Elaeis guineensis | reverse complement strand
TGATGGATCAGAAGTGCGTCCTCTACCCCGTCTGCCTCTGGCACGAGCAGGAGAATGAGATGAACTGGGTGGCTGAGAATGCTGAGATGCTAGGGCTGATACCATGAGTCTGATAGAATCAAGTACGTTTAGTGCTCTGAAAACAGATTGAAGTAGAGCAGTGAACTGAGTGGTAGCATGCTCACTCGATCCTCGGATTTCTTTCCTCAGTAATTCATATCCACCTTCTAGTGCTCCTCTGAGCCTGCCAGCCTCTGCAGTGAGGTCTGTGACCTCAATAGTAGACTCCTGTGGCTGGGGATGGGCCAATGCAAGGACTTGCCCCTGCAAGTCAAGAACTCTGCCAGTCAGTCTCCAGACTGTGTCCTCAAGCTGCTGTATCCTGATGGACTGATCTGAAATCATCTGAAACACAGAGGAGATGTGGGGAGTAATGGTCTGATCAGAAGAGGTGGCTCCAGGTGCAAAAGAAGTACTGCCCCACTGGCTAGACAGCAAAGAAGCCACACGCTGAGATATATGCTCGATCTGATCGTCAGCCAGTCTGAACTCTGAATGAGGTGCTCTGCTCTCTGGCTGATACACTGGTGTGGGCATCCTAGTAAACTCAGAAGGGCCAGCCTCAGTATCAGGAATAAACTGGGTATCTGGTGATGCTGCCCTGAAGTCATGTACAGGAGAAGATGGACCTTCTTCTTCTACTCTGCCTTCAGTTCTGTCTTCAGCTCTTTCCTCAGCTCTCTCCTCAGCTCTTTCTTCAGAGCCCTTGATCCAACCACCAACAGTCTTTGTAATTCCCATTCGGTGCAGGTTGTGTTGGTTGAAAGTGTCCACATGTGAGAGGCTTGGTAGGTGTCTCCCCCTCACAACTAACTCCAAACCTCCTAAATACTCTAGTAAGGGCCATACCATAAGGCAAGTGTGCCTTGGATCTATTCAAAGTTTCTCTCATGGCCTCTATCATAAGTGCAGGGAGGTTCAGGGGGTCTGAGTGATGATATGAAACATGACACATACATCTCTGCCAGATAGTAGATCATGCCTACCACTCCTAGGAAAGAAGAGTTTTGTTACAATCTGATGCAGGATCCTCATCTCAATGGATAATAGCTTTGCTTCCAATTTGTTTAAATTTCTGAAAAAGCTTCTCCTAAGATAATTCTGATCCCTTCTTCTTTAATTGGGAGTTCCATATATGAGTAACCTTCACTAGGCAACTGAAGTATATCTCCCAATATCTAGAATCCAAGCATATATCAATTCCCTTTACAGTTGAAGTCACTGACCCGTTTCCATAATGTAGGTTCTGGTAGAACTCTCTAACTAGATCAACATAGGTGACTTCCTTAAGGGAGCAGTAAAGTTCCCATCCTTGATTTTGATCTTGTAGCAAAAGTAAAGCCTTCTTTCTCAAAGAACCGAAAATCTATATTTTTCCCGATTTCTACTTTTCTATCAGAAAGAGGATTCACACTGGGGCTTATGGAGGATTGAGAGGGACCTTGAGCAGGTACTGAAACTGGAGTGGGAACACTGGAAGACTGAGCATGCCTTTTCTTTCGGACAAATTTCTCAGGCTCACGGATTGATTTTCTTCTTTGAGGAAGTTTCATCTTTGGAGCCACATCCAATAAAGTAGCAGACAAGAAGACTTGAATTTAGAGGAGGAGGGATCACAAGAGAGTAAAGAGGAATTTTAGTGGAGAAAAGAAGTGGATTTTGGAAGTTCGGTGAAGTGCTAGGGCACGTTCCAACCGCGCCAAGCAATGCGAGAAAGCACGAGAAATCTCTTTTCCAAGGAGGCGATTTTTGGTGGAGAGTAGGAGGGAGAATTGCCTCGAGATAAATCCTTGGATTTGGAGCAAAAAGAGTTGGAAAGAACGGCTTTCGGAAGGAAGGTGATGAGAAGAGTCATCTCACAAACAGGGTCCCGTTTAAAAACAATGAGCCCGTGGAAAGTTTGTGGGATTTACAAGTTTGCCATTGAGTCGACTCATGGGGTCGACTCATGAAGTTCAAAAATTCAGGAAAAATGCAAATAAATTCTAGAAAATTCAAAATTTTGGGAAAAGGAATTTTATTCAATGATAAGTTTTTAGAGTGATAAATCTGAGCTTTTGGGATCAGGATGGATGTTGAAAATTGAGCTCTAATCAATTCTTTGAAAATTGAAAAATTTTAGGCAAATGGATCTAGAATTCCTAGATTTCTCCTAATTTCACAGAATCTATCCTCACTAAGGGCCTTTGTAAAGATATCAGCTAATTGATTCTCAGTGCAAACATATTCAAGAATTATATTTTATTTTGAACATGTTCTCTTATAAAATGATGTCTTATTTCAATATGTTTGGATCTTGAGTGTTGTATTGGATTTTAGATAGATTTATGGCACTTGTATTATCACATTTATTGGTGTTTCATTAAGTTTGATTCCAAAATCTTCGAGTTGTTGCTTAATCCACAAGATTTGAGCACAACAACTTCCGACTGTAATGTATTCGGCCTCAGTCGTAGACAGTGCCACCGAATTTTGTTTCTTGCTAAACCATGAGATTAGGTTTACTCCAAAAAATGGCAAGTTCCACTTGTGCTTTTCTATCTAATTTACATCCAGCAAAATCAGCATCTGAATATCCTAACAAATTAATTTGTGAGTCCTTAGAGTACCATAACCCTATAGTTTGTGTACCATTAAGTATCTAAGGATTCTTTAACAGCATTCAAATGAGATTCCTTAGGATTAGATTGATATCTAGCACATAAGCAAACACTAAACATGATATCAGGCCTACTTGCAGTTAGATATAATAATGAGCCAATCATACCTCTATAGTATTTTAAGTCTACGCTTTTACCTTCATCATCCTTGTCAAGCTTACTTGAGGGACTCATTGGTGTGCCAATTGGTTTGCAGTTCTCCATTCTAAATCTTTTGAGTAGTTCTTTGGTGTACTTGCTTTGGGTGATGGAGATTCCCTCTTTTGATTGTTTGATTTGAAGTCCGAGGAAGAAGGTGAGTTCTCCCATCATGCTCATCTCGAACTCTCCCTGCATAAGCTTAGCAAAGTCTTGACAAAGGGATTCATTAGTAGATCCAAAAATTATGTCATCAACGTAAATTTGTATAATTAGCATATCATTTTGGTTTCTTTTAATAAATAAGTTGTATCTACATTGCCTCTTGAGAAATCATTATTTAGTAGAAATTTGCTTAGCCTTTCATACCATGCTCTAGGTGCTTGTTTAGACCATATAAAGCTTTATTTAATCTAAAGACATGATTGGGAAAAGCATGATTTTCAAATCCAGGGGGTTGTTCTACATATACTTCTTCAGAAATATATCCATTTAAAAATGCACTTTTAACATCCATTTGAAATAGTTTGAATTTCATAAAGCAAGCATAAGCAAGTAAAAGTCTAATGGCTTCTAATCTAGCAACAGGTGCAAAGGTTTCATCAAAATCAATTCCTTCTTCTTGATTATATCCTTTAGCAACCAGTCTTGCTTTATTTCTAATTACATTTTCATGCTCATCTAATTTATTTCTAAAGACCCATTTTGTGCCAATTATTGAATAATCTTTAGGTCTTGTTACTAAGGTCCAAACATTATTTCTTTCAAATTGATTAAGTTCTTCTTGCATAGCATTAATCCAGTTATGATCATTTTCAGCTTCTTCAAAAGTTTTAGGTTCAAGTTGAGATACAAATGCACAATGATTAAGTACATCTCTAAGTGAAGAACGGGTTTTTACCCCATGCATAGGATCACCAATTATTAACTCCTTAGGGTGGTTGTGAACATACCTCCGTTCTTTGGGTAAGTCATTTGTACCTTGAGGTTGTTCTTGAATTTCTTCACCTTTCTCATTTTGTTCGTCTTCTTGATCCTTGTCTTCTGGAGTTGCTGAATCTTTCAGAGTGATCTCCTTTATACCTTCTATTAGTGGATCTGCATCATCAACACCCTCATTCTTCCTTGAAGGAAGATCGTTAGATTCATCAAAGACAACATGTATGGACTCCTCAACTACTAAAGTTCTTTTGTTGAACACTCTAAATGTTTTACTAGTGGAGGAGTAACCTAGAAAGATTGCTTCATCTGATTTTGCATCAAATTTACCAAGTTTTTCTTTGCCATTATTTAATACAAAACATCGGCAACCAAAAACATGAAAATATGCAATATTTGGTTTTCTTCCTTTCCAAAGTTCATAGGGGATTTTTTTTAAAAATTATCTAATTAAAGCACGATTTAAAATGTAACATGCTGTGTTAATAGCTTCTGCCCAAAAATATCTTGGAAGGTTGCTTTCACAAAGCATGGTACGGGCCATTTCTTCTAAGGTTCTGTTTTTTCTTTCAACTACCCCATTCTGTTGGGGTGTCCTAGGAGCAGAGAAGTTATGGCCAATTCCATTTTCATCACAAAAATTTTCAAAGTCATGATTTTCAAATTCTGTTCCATGATCACTTCTAATATTTTGAATTGAAAACCCTTTTTCATTAGTGACTTTTCGATGAAATTTAGTGAAAATTTGAAAAGTTTCATTTTTGTGAGCTAAAAAGAAAACCCAAGTAAAACGAGAGTAATCATCAATTATTACAAATCCATATCGTTTTCCTCCTAGACTAGTGGTTCTAGTTGGTCCAAATAAATCCATATGTAAGAGCTCTAAAGGTCTAGAAGTTGAAACAGTATTTTTGGATTTAAATGATACTCTAGTTTGTTTACCTAATTGGCATGCATCACAAATTCTATCCTTTTCAAAATTCAGTTTTGGCAAACCGAGAACTAAATCCTTTTTAATTAATTTTGAGAGAGAATGCATGCTAATGTGTGCAAGTCTACGATGCCACAGCCAACTAGTCTCATTTATTTTAGCATTTAAGGAAACTAGGCATTGCATGTCTAATTTAGTTAAATCATTCAAGTCTACCATATAAACATTGCCATGCCTATGTCCTATAAATTTAATGCCATCGTTAATAGGACTAGTCACAATGCAAACAGATGATTCAAAAACTACTTTATACCCTTTATCACAGAATTGACTAATGCTAAGCAAGTTATGCTTTAAACCTTTAACCAATAAAATATTCTCAATGTATTTGGAGGAGTGATACCAATGTTACCTATCCCGATGATCTTTCCTTTACCATTATCTCCAAAGGTGACCATCCCTCCATCCTTAGCATCAAGCGTGATGAATTGTGATTCATCACCAGTCATGTGTCTCGAGCATCCGCTGTCAAGATACCATTTCCTGTTTCCTTCTTGGGATGCTAGACACACCTGCAAGCAAAGGTCAAGTTTCTGTCTTAGGTACCCAAGCTTTCTTGGGTCCTTTCAGGTTAGTCAGAATAGTTCCTTTTGGAACCCATATTTTTTTTGTGTTTGCATATTTGTTAATAAGACATGTGTATGATTTATGTCCTATTCTTCCACATTTAAAACAAGTAATATTTGTAGACTTGTTACTTGAATAATTTACATAAATATCTTTCAGAAATTTTTATTTCTTCAGGGGTTTATAGCCAAGTCCAGCCTTATTATATATAGCTTTCTGATTTTCAAGGATCATATTTAGTTTGTTTGAACTTAAGGTGAACTTATCTACTATAGATTTCAGCTTGTTCATTTCATCCTTTAAGTTTTGATTTTCTTGAATCAAGGTGAATTTTTCAATTGAAAGATTTTCAGCTTGTTTCACTAAGGACTGATTTTCTAATTTCAGCTCTTTGTTTTTCTTCCTTAGTTTCTTTAATTTCTCAATTGAATCATAGAGAGCTTCATGCAATTCTTCAAAAGTAAATTCACTAGTGGATTCAGAAGTTACCTCATTTTCGTGTGCCATCAGGCATAGGTTGGCTTGTTCTGTTGAGGTTTCCTCGTCGGAGCTTGAGTCATCACTCGCACTCCAGGTCGCCATCATTGCCTTCTTTTTGAACTTCTTTGGACCTTTCTTCAATTGTGGACATTCGGATCTGAAATGTCCTGGCTTCTTGCACTCGTAGCATATAAGGGGTTGATCTTTCTCCTTTTCTTTGCTTTGATCCCCTTTTGTGAATTTCTTTCTCATCCCCTGTTTTCTTTTTCTTAGAAACTTCTTAAATTTTCGGGTGATGAGAGCCATCTCTTCATCCTGATCTTCATCTTCAGAGTCATCCGTTTCATAATCAGGCGAAGTTGTGGATTTGAGGGCAATGGTTTTTTTCTTTTTGACTTCATCCTCTTGATGTTGCTTCATGCTAAGTTCATGAGTCATCAAGGATCCAAGAAGCTCTTCTAGAGGTAGAGTGTTCAAGTCCTTTGCTTCTTGGATGGCAGTCACCTTGGCTTCCCAAGTTCTTGGCAGTGACATGAGAATCTTCCTTACAAGTTCACTGTTAGTATAAGATTTGCCAAGACTCTTTAAACTATTGATTATATCAGTAAAACGAGTAAACATAGCAGTTATGGACTCATCATGCTCTATTTTGAACAATTCATATTTATGTACAAGCATGTTTATTTTAGACTCTTTTACTTGATTTGTTCCCTCATGGGTTACTTCTAACATATTCCATATTTCTTTAGCAGATGCACAAGTAGAAATGCGATTAAATTCACTTGCATCTAGTGCACAATAAAGAGCATTCATGGCTTTGGCATTTAATTGTGCCAATTTCTTGTCAACCTCATCCCATTCTTTCTCGAGTTTGGTTGATTCCTCACCATCTATAATCTTGGTGGGTGTGTGAGGACCATTCACTATGATACTCCACATATCATAGTCGAGTGCTTGTATGAAAATCTTCATCCGAGCTTTCCAATAGGTGTAATTAGACCCATTGAAAAGTGGAGGTCGGTTTGTTGATTGCCCCTCGGCTAGAGAAGTACCAACATGGGTTGCCATAGATCTTTGGCTCTTTGATTATTAGATCAAAGAAGGGCTAGAGCACCGGCTCTGATACCACTTGTTGCCCAGCTATGCAACCCAAGAGGAGGGGGTGAATTGGGTTTCTAAAAATTTTAAGCCCCAACTGATTACTTATGAAGAACAAAACAAAGACTTTAATTCAATATTAATTACCTAAAGCAGGAATGCAAGAATATAATAAAGAAATAAAGTGAAGCGATAAAGCACACCACAAACACAAGGATTTATAGTGGTTCGGTGCTAACCTTGCACCTACATCCACTCCTCAAGATCCTACTTGGGAATTTCAATCCACTATCCTTTGTATTCAACCCGAATACAAAACGTCGGAAACTCCGACACTAGCTATCCCAAGCTAGATCACTTATTTTCCGGGTACAAGTAAATCCAAAACACTCCGATTTCAGGTTCGGATCAACCTTTCCTTGTTTTGAAAATCCTCCAAAAACAAGAACAAAAACTCACAAAGAGTTAGAAAATTTTGAGCACAGATTAATACAATAACAGCTCCTTTAAATGAGCGAATATAACAATAAAAGCTTTACTCAAATGAAGAACCCCTTTTTCAGATTTTCTCAAAGTGGATGAACGCTTGAATGCTTGAGAAGAGGTTGATTGTTGATTGAAGATCTCTTGAAAGCTTTGAACGATCTCTAGATCAAGGTTGAAACAATAGGCGTGAAGAATTCTCTCCTTGAAAGCTCTTGCTTTTCTCTTTCACACTCTCTCTGGTATATTGTGGATCCTCTCTCTTTTTCTTTTTGGATTTTTCGTTGATCTCAGGCTTTTTCATGCAGATTTCGGATCCTCTCTTCTGTTCTTCTCGTTTGATCTGCCGATCTCTCTCTTTGATTTCACGTTTGATCCGCTATTTAATCTGCAATTTCTTTCACCATTTTAAGCATTTTGTAGCATTAGAAGCAAGAGAAAACAATTTAGGTAGATAAAGAGCCGTTAGAGCAATTTTAGGAAGCATAAATGGCAATTAAAACGGGCAAAAAAATAGCCGTTGCTGACATTTTTCATCGCAGGGGTCGACTCATGAGTCGACTCATGCATCAGGAGTCGACTCATGAGTCAACTTCTGTTGTACAGACCAGAAGGTCTGATTTCTGGATTTTTCGGCTCAAATCAGCAGAGGTCGACTCATGAGTCGACTCATGCCTTGTGGGTCGACTCATGAGTCGACTCACAAGTCGTGCCAAGTCAAAAATCCAGCGTGCCATGGGAATTTTTTGCGTGCCAATCAGCTCATAGTGCCTGAGTTGACTCATGAGTCGACTCATGCACTTCAAACCTTCGTAACTTCAAAAATATAAGTCCAAATACAATGAAATTTTCACCAATAGTTTACAAATCATTTGTTCTATCAAATGATACTATCAAATCAGGATTTTAGTGAAATTATGATTTTATCCTTGAAGAGCATAGGACTTTTTTTATTTTAAAATTATTTGTATCCCTTCAATCTGCTTTGTAATCATCAAAATCAATTTAGGAGCAACATATGAAAATCAAGATAATGAAATGGCGGTCATCATCACAACATTCTTATCTATTGACAAGAGCTTGATAATCATTTTCTAGATATATAAAAAGCTATGGTTATAGATCTGATTTTTTTTTTTCCGAAGGCAGACGACAATAATAATTTGCAGGGGAAAAAGTTAGGAGCCTGATTGCCACGCTCGGAGCGCAAGTGATGTCTTCTTTTATATGCACTTGATAATTAGATCAGAGTAGAATCATTTTTGTTAAACTTTTACATACATCGGTATGTTACTGAATTCGATAATGCTAATGGGTATATGCCCTTGCATGGCCTTTATGCATGTGTTGTATGTAGAATACTACTAAATAAATAATATAGCCAGATATGCCTGTTGATATATATATATATATATATATATATATATATATATATATATATATATATATATATATATATATATATATATATATTCATTGGTAAGTTTTTTAAAAAAAAGTTTCTGGTGCTAACTTGATACTAGCACAGCATTTCACAATAATTTCATCAAACTTTCTAGAGCGGCTCTGTTCCTTTCACGCCAAAAAGATCTAATAGTGTGACTCACTGATACCTTGTAATATTACTTGAAAAAGGAATATGCTAATAGTATAAATGTTAATACAAATGTCACGTAGCAATTAAACAATAGTTGATGTGTTAGCAATAAAACAACTGAGATGCTTTTTTTTTTTTATAGAAAAGAGGTTAAACCTCTGTTATTTATTTAAACTGAGATGCATATATTATCATAGTATTATATACTAGCGTAGATGCATATATTATCATAGGTTTTTTTTTGTGCTAAAGTGAAATAGAGAGAAGGGAAGAGGCACACCAATGGTTATATAGAGCAAACTGAACTATATAGTAACCTGAAACAAATAGACGTCAGCGACCCAAAATCCAAAAGTGCTATGTGTGCAGAACTCCAGCGAGATACCCGGTGTGAAAAAAATCCGAAGTGCCCGGCTTGGCTTACAATGATGACCAAGATCGGAGATGTTCAGGAGATCACCGACGAAGGAAATAGAGAAAAGATCGGTTGCTTGTGCACGGGAGCGATGGTGGAGGGAATAGGAGTTCGACATGGAGGGGATTTCTAGTGATGCGATCTCTGACGATGATCTCCAGTGAAGATGTATCGATGATTACGAACGACAATAGAGTGGGATTAGGGCTTTCACGAAATTTAGGATGCCGGTGAGAGGAACGGGAGCCGAATACGGGAGAAGAGAAAAAAAAAAAGGATCGGATGGCTTCAGTGTACCCGTTAACCCATTAACTAGTTTAGAGATAAAAATATAATTTCACTTTTTTATTAATTTTTAATTTACAAAAAAATATTTTTAGCTAACGGCATTACGATAACCGTTACATGGAGGGTAGTTATGCAAAAATAGAGTTTTCTGAGGGTATATATGCAAATATAAAGTTAAAGAGGGTATTTATGTAAATTTAAATTTTTTTTGGAGGGTATATATGCAGAAATCCCAATTATTTACATTTGGACTATGGAACGGTTACTAATTGAACTGTTATACCGATAGCATTATGCTCAATAAAGAACGGGGTTTATGTAGGATGTGGAACCACTTCAAGGGCGTATACATTTGGATGACAAGAGACTCAGCTCCTTGTATTGACGGTAAATATTTACTGGTTGTCATGCAGATGTTTGGTTACTGGTCTTCATCCTCAGAGCTTATATTGTGGAGATTAACAGCCAGTCTGACAGGGTGTGAAAGAATCATCCAGCTTATAGCCCACGTAGCAGTCTCTACATGCCCGAAGTTTCTCGTAGCCATCTCAGTCCGGTCTTTTCAATTAGAAGATTTGGACTCCAACTATTAGTAAGTTTGAATGGTCCTCCGAAATAACAAAGAACAATCTTAGCTTAGGGGAGTTTCTATCTCTCTACTCTCTATTTTTTCTTTCTCCTTCACTTTTCCTTAGCAAAACCTTTATTGATTTAAGCATCAGAGAACCGGTCAAAGCCAATCCGGCAAGCCTTCATCCATTGTCCATTGTCTTGCAGGTCCCCTGATTGGCAACAATTGATTGGTGTAGTCCCATGGGAAATGAAGGCAGAAAGGACATGAGATGTAGAAGTGACAATGGTGTAGGAGCCATTCAACAGGAGTCTAATGGCTCTCGGAGCGGTGCCCTAAGATCTCCACCACTACGATTAGGCACAAAGGCCACTGACACAAGGCAGCTTGGCCTATTGATTCAGTAGGTACAAGCTCTCATTATAATGGTGAGGGAGCTTTGGCAATGGGTCCCTCCTCTTCCAATAGGTCTACCTAATCACTAGGATGATCCTATCCAAGGCAGCATTCGTCTCCACCCTAAAGAACATGAGAGGATCTAAAAGTAGAACCATCCCCACTCCCCTTTTGAAACCAAATCCGGTTCTGATGATCTCTCTCCACACTGACTAGAGTGGATCTCCAAAAAGAAGATGGATTTGGCCGACAGAATCGAGGAGATGGCAGCTAGATTAGTGCCCTGCAAGAATGGAAGGTTGAAGCCAGAGATGACTTTGAGGTGACGAGTGAGCCCCCTTACGTCGGAGAAATCATGAAAGAACACTTTCCGAGGAAGTTCAAGGCATCTCAACTTGAAATTTATAATGATACCACTGATTAATAGATCATCTCAAGAGCTCCAGAGCTCTCATCTTGCTACAAAGGGCTTCGGAAGCTATGATATACAGTGCCTTCCTAGCTATGCTCTTAAAGGTGGCATGGCTCTAGTACTTGAGCCTCCAACTGCACTTGATCTTCTTTTTCAGTTAGCTTGGTAACTAATTCACCAGTCACTTCGTTAGCCACAGAAGATGAAGGAAGACTTCCACCAGCTTGTTTGCCATCAAGAAGAGGGTAGATTATTTCCTTCAAAGCTATATTAGTCAATTCAATGCAGTGACATTGGAGGTGCACGAGTTGGATCGCCCATCATGATATCTGTGGTGATGAACAGACTAAAAAGCTCATGCTTTAGGTTTTTCCTTGGAGAAAAAAATGTCCGAAGGATCTATCCTAGCTTTTGACTCGGGCAAACAAGTATATCAATGCTGAAAAAGCCATTGCTACTTGGAAAGAGGTACCAGAAAAGATAAGCAGCAGGCACAAAGAGCATGAGGAGGAGTCGCGAAGAAAGTGCAACCGAGAAGAGAGGGGTGTTGTGTGACCTCGGAGCCCACCACAGAGGCCCGAGAGGTATGCCTCTCTCAATGTTCCAAGAACCCAGATTCTGATGAAGATTCAAGATCGAGGCTACTTACATTGGCCTCCAAAGTTTCAAAACTTTGCAAAGAAAAGGGACATGGGCACCTACTGCCAGTTCCACAAAGACTATGTGGGCACGATCCCAAAGAATGCCTCCAACTGAAATACAAAATTAAAGTAGCCATTTAGTGAGGATACCTCAATCGATACGTTAATGACCACAAAAATTTTAGTCGAGATAGATGTACCCTTAAGAGGTAGAACGGCAGTCTACCTCTCACCGAGATGACAGCCACCATCTCCTGAAGATCTATAGTAGAGAGCTCAAGCCCCTTGGTCTCAATGAGCTGATCATTGAGCTCGAGGTACAGGTAGAATACATCCATGCCCAGTGACCGAGCTGGACGAGTTTGAAGTTTTGTAACAATAGGATGTAGCATCAGTAATATTTGAATTCTTAAATCTTTGTACTCTTTACTACTAAATTGTGTTCCAAATTCCACTCTAGGGGCAAACGTGTTACAGGCTGTGTTAATCTATGGAAACCAGCAACCTCGATAGATTTTATATTTGAAAATCCTAGCCTAGCTTACGAGGCACACTCGGCTTGAACATCTGAAGTATACGCCAAATCAAGGCCCATTGGCCCTCGAGATTGGAGTTGGCTCACTGGCTCCTATACTCATCCTTGTGTATTCTCAAGACCCGTTGGCCCTTGAGTTGTAAGTAGACTCATTGATCCTTATATCTTTTCTCATATATTTTCAAAGCTCATTAATTTACCTGTGAGGCTTAAGCAGTCTTACTGGCCTAGGAGTGAAAATGGTATAGATATTATTTGTTTGAATCTATTTTCATATCTAAATCAATTCGGATATGGATAGAAATTTGAGGATCCGACTAATATATACATTCGTATTCACATCCGTCAAAGAAAAATATATATGGATATAGATAGATAACTATTGCATCCGTATTCGAATATCCGAATTTATATATATATAATTTTATATATTATTAATTAATTTTTAAAAAAATATATAACCATATAAATATATTATTAATTTGATTTATCATCTATTTAGTAATATCTTTGATTCTGTCATTATAAAATTTAATTATCTAAGTAATATCCATAATTATGTCCATACTTTCAATATCCAAATTATATCTATATCCGTTTCAAACAAATATGGATATAAATTTTTGCATTCGAATAATATCCATTTCCATATTTATATTCATCAAATAAAATAGATATCGATATGGATATGCTGGTATTTGATCCGTATCCAATCCGATTTCAGCCCTATATTGGCCCGTATACTCGTCTTTGTTTATTCTTAAGCCCCATTGGTCTTTGAGATGTCAATAGGCCTATTAGCCCTTATATTTGCCCTTATATATTCTCAAGATCCATTAGTCCCAAAGGTCCGAGCAGACCACCTGACCCTTACACTTGACTTTAGTTAAGTATCTTTTCTTGTCGGAGCAATACTCATCTCGAACAAGGCGAGTTGCTATTATTCATCAAGAGAACTATGGATTCTTTGCTAGGTTCAATCACTTCATGAAATTTTTATGCCTTTTGTTCGAAAGTTATTTCAGATTATTTCCTTGATTTATATCATTATGGTCTCTCTCCTTTGTATATAATCTCATCTTCATCTTGGCTTATCCTTAAGAGCATTATGACATTATAGCCTCACCTTGCAATGCTTATCTAATCTTGAACCTTCACGGGCTAATCTCTTTATGATTTATTATAGCTTTCTAGTCTTATTCACTGATCTCAAAAACTTATATCTTTAGCCTAGCCTAATCTATCTCGGCATCCTTGTAAGATGACTTTGAGCAAACATTTTGGACAATAGGCAATATGACACTACTACAGATAGAGCCTATTGTGGCGCACCTAATTTACTATAATAGGATGAGAAATCACCATAACAGGTCTATTGTGGTGTTCAAAACGACACCAAATGAGCTGGCACCACAATAGATATTTGTGACGAAAGTACAAACCTATTATGGTGTGTGCCATTAGCTAAAATAGGTAGACTATAGTGGCCATGTCATTCGCCAGAATAGGTAAGCTATTGTGACGTAATGCTTCATCAAAAAAAAAAATATTTTGGCATACTTGCTTCATCAACATAGAGTTAAACAATGATGAATTCTTCATCTATTGTAGCATATTTGATTTGCCAAAAAAGACTATTTTGATGAATAAGGCTCACCAAAATAACTTATTTTGACAAATTTGAGGTGCCACAATAGAGGTCTCTTTTTTTTTTTTTTTTTTTCAAATTCCTGCATAATTCAAAACTCCTCACAACATAAGTATCAAAATAAACTACCAAATGCATCCATTTTGTTGAATAATTCATTTCATTCCAAAAGCTACTAGGCATCCATTGTTAATTTAAATTATCAAAACTAATTTTCTTCTAAAAACTACCGAACATCCATTGTTAATACAAGTATCAAATACAATTTTCTTTCAAAAACTATCAAACACAAGTTACCAAAAGTAAACAAACTAACTAATAGATTCTAAAGTCTTTTAGGATGTGTTGTCCAAAAACTAGCCAAATCTACACGCGATCATGCATAAAAAAAAACATCAATCACATCTGCAATCAATAAAAATAAATATAAGATAGATGAATTAACCAACAAATTCAATACATATATAAGGCTTTATACATATATATATATATATATATATATATATATATATATATATATATATATATATATATATAGAAAATAAGCAGCATCCTAGGCAATCTACACAGTTAGTCTATCTATAGAGTAAATAATCATCCATAACCATTATACAGAAAAAAAAAAAAAATCCCATAATTAATCCAATTGGTGTCGTTCAATCACACAGAAAAAAAAAAAAAGTAAATAGTGTACATACCACATGAACATACACTTATTGCTATTCCTAAGATAAATAACACCATACCTCACATACATAAATCAAATCAGAAACTTAGCCTGATCTACAAATATAACACCAATAGCATAAGAATACCCATAAAAAAATAACAACCTAATAGGATTCAAAGCCCAATAAAGAGATCCGTATTAGGAAAAGAGACTAAAAAAAAAAATCTACAAAACAAAAAAAAAAGTTTCAAGAACAGGGATACCACAGAGATACTCGAAAGGGAGGTGGCGTGTATACCGCGTTGGAGGATTGTGCTTAGGGGCTGAGCGCGAAGAGGGCATCCACGATGAAGCGTAGTTTTTTTTTTTTTGTATCCATGGGATCCACGGATGTGGAATAGGGGAAGCCAGGGTACACGGAGGATGAAGCACAGAATTTTTTTTTTTTTTTTTTGTGGGATCCACGGACGTGGAATAGGGGAAGAGAGGGTACACAGAGGCACGTGAGAGAGAAGGTTTTTTTTGGAACAGGGGAAGGGAGGGTAGATAGAGGATGAAGCGCAGGCTTTTTTTTTTTTTTTTTTTTTTTTTTGTGGGATCCACGGACGTGGAACCGGGGAAGGAAGGGTACATGGAGGCACGCGAGAGAGAATCTTTTCTTTGGTGGAGGACATTTGTTTTTTTTTGTGGGAGACCGGAGAATGCGAGGAGGCACCGCGGAGAAGGGAGAATGCGAGAGAAAGGAGGCGCGTGATTTTTTTTTCATGAAAAAATTAATTCATGCTATTTTTTAGCGTTTGGATAATAGAAAATGATCACAATAGATGAGAACTTTATTTTGACGATTGGTATAATATGCCATTGTAGGAATTTTTATTTGGCGATTGTACATGCGCCACCGAAAAACTGCCATGATACTTCAATTTTGCAGTAGTGTGAGAGTTATACACAAAAAAAACTTCTACATTTCATTTAAAATAATGTGATTATAATAGATCAAACACCGAATCAAACAACTAAAAGAGAGAGATTCTGGTGTTAGCCGAGCTCTGGTCGATGACTTCCGAGTCCAATGCTTGCATGGTGGTGGGAAGAAGCAAAAGAGGAAGGTTTGTGGAAGCTTATTGCCTGGGGCTTTCCAACCCACCACCCTCTCCATCGTTGCGTTGCACTCAGGGTTCATCATCGCTATCCATGTTGGATCAAGGCCACTGAAATCCATCTAGAGGATGAGCCTCGACACCCAACTATGGCACTCACCTAAGCCCTCCATGAAGCCCTCAATTATAGTCCAGATTAGTTGTGCAACGACCGCTCCCTGACGCCTTGAATGACTCTATCGTTTAGAGAGGCTTTCTCTCGGCCTGGGCGACTTAGAATCAAACAATTTTTAGCTCCTGATCTACAGTAGCCACCTAGAGCATTGCCACCTGAGCTGGTCCTTCTCAACCACCAGCCTGCTTTTGAGAGTCCCGACCTTAGCCTTCGCTTTGGCAGCTTTATCCTGGTCTCTTGTAAACCTAGTTGAAGTGTCTCCACCCAGTTCTAAATACACCACTCTCGGGAGAATCTATCCCGTAGGAAGAAGCAAGGAAGCTACCGACTTAGGAGAGAGAGCAATAGAACTACCTCCTAAGTTTATTTTTGGAACATGCAGAATGTGAAGGATAATTTCTTTTCTCGTTTCATTTCATTGTCCTTCTATAAGAATATATAGATTACAATTGTAGTCTAGACCAGCTATTACAAGAAGAGCATTTTAAAGTACATACTATTGTAGTCTAGATCAGTTATTACAAGAGAAGCATTTTAAATTATATGCTAAGTAAGGAGGCCAGCTATTACAAGAGGAGCATTTTCAAATTTCATGCTAAGGAGGGGCCAAATATAAGAGTTGAGTTGTGCATTGATAAAAGGCCAAATATAGATGAATCAAATATGAAAGTTGAGTTGTGTGTTGACACACCTCCTCAAATTGGAGATTCGCGATCATGAATCTTCAGCTTGCCCCATAAGAACCTGAAATATGAGGTACCCAAAGGCTTGGTGAGAATATTGGCAAGCTGATCTTGGATGGAAATAAACTGAATAGATAGTTGACGTCGTGCAATATGTTCATGAATAAAATGAAAGTCAATCTTGACATATTTCATACGAGCATGAAAAATAAGATTGGCCGAGAGATAAGTGGCACCAATAATATTGTCGCACCATAGAATTGGGGGCCATATAAATGATGGCCTAGTTCCTGAAACAAGGACTCAAGTCAGATTAGTTTAACTGATGCATCAGCTGAGGTCTTGTATTCAAACTCTATGGACGAGCGAGCAACTATCTTCTGTTTGCGAGATATCCAAGAAATGAGACTGGGATCGAGAAAAATTGCATAGCACCCAGTGGAGCACCGATCAGTCCCACTACCTACCCAATTTGCATCGAAGAAGGCTTGGAGAGAGTGACAGATCGACTGGCTAATCTGTAACCTATGATTAGCTGTTGCTTTAAGGTACCGTAAAATGCGCTTGACCATAACATGGTGATCAGCACTAGGAGACTGCATAAACTGACATACGTTATTCACTGTAAAGAAAATATCAGGGCATGTCAAAGTAACATACTGAAGAGCTCCAATAATGGAGCGATACTGTGTGTGTAGTTCGGATGGAGAGCACCCCTTGAATCAGAACCCTATGGTGTAGCCATTGGAGTTTGAACAGGTTTACAATTAACCATGTCTGCCTTGAAATGTAGATCTCTAATGTAGCGCGTTTGAGATAATAATATACTGATAGAATTTTTGAGCAGCTTCAATTCCAAAGAAAAAATGGAGATCACCAAGATCCTTAATGAAGAATTCTGTAGCTAGCTGACGAAGGAGTAGAGAGACTTGACTAAAATCACTACTGGTTACCAAACTATCATCAACATAAATGAGCACATAGATCACATGAGAGATCGTCCTCAAAATAAATAATGAAGGATCGATCTTGCAGGCAACGAACCCTAGTCTGAGAAGAAATTGGAAGAGATGATGAAATCAGGGATAGGGTGCTTGTTTTAACCCATATAGAGATTTATGGAGATGACAGACATAATCTAGATGGTCGCGGTCTTCAAAACCTAGCGGTTAAGACATATAGACTTCCTCTGTCAGGTTGCCATGTAGAAATTATTGTGAATATCTAATTACTAGATGGACCAACCCTGAGAGATTGCAAGATTAAGAACAGAATGAATTATGGTAGGCTTGATGATCAGGCTGAATGTTTCATCGTAGTCGAGGTCAAGTTGTTGGTGGAACCCCTTAGCTACTAAGCGTGCTTTGTAGCACTCGAGAGAGCCATCAGCCTTTCGCTTGATTCTGTACACCCATTTACATCCAACTAATTTTTTTTTATGAGATGAATGTGGTACGAGAGACCATGTACTGTTGCAAACTAAAGCATTAAATTTTTCAGTGATTGCAGCACACCACTCAGGGTGTTTAGATGTTTGTGTAAAATAAGTAGGTTCTTTGGTGAGGATATTGGTGGTGAGGGTGGATGGCTGGTTTGGATGGGATCGAAGCACCATGGGATGGATACGGGTGGGTTGAGTAGGTGAGTCAGAGGAAGACGTGTCTAACTGAGAACCAATTATTGGAGAAGGTGTAGGAAGGGAGGATGCTGTTGATAAAGGATTGCGATAGAGATCGGTAAGTAATCTGATCCGAATAGATGCAGATTCGTTAATACTAGAGGGACAAAATGGCATTAAGATAGATCGAGATATAGGAGATGCTACTGATGATGAGATAGATAGATGGGGCAAAGGGGAATGGAGAATCGGTAGAGGAATGGATGGTAGTGGTAGGGTGGGTTTTTGTAGAAGTTGAAGAGATGTAACACCTCAAGGAGGGGAAAGGGGGACATGGTTGCGGTAGAGGATTCAATAGAGAGTGAGATTGAAAAGAAAAGAAAGATTCATCAAAGCGAACATGCCTAGTGATATATGTACGATTTGTTGTCAAATTGAGACACCAATAGGCACTGTGTGTCATGCCCCAAATCCAGGATATAACATGGCCATGCTACCGAGGGATGGAGCCCACGATAACACGAAGCCAATCCATCATAATCATCTAAAATCTGTCAAATAAAAAGATTCAATTTCATTATTCATCAAAATATCAAATCAATATTGGTTTAGAGCATCTAAATCCAAAAATAAGTACCAATCCGAATCTCAATAGTTATAAATAACTACAAATCCGTGATTATAAAATAACTAAACTTCTGCTACCAAATTTTCAAGCTTGCTATGTAGATCTTCAAGCTTGGATTTCTTTTGCCGATCCTAACCTTATTCCTCTGTTCAAACAAAAAGAAAATAAAAAGAATATGAGCTACACTAGTCCAATAAGTAGAACTTGCACTTCCTTATCGGATCAAGCATAAGTTTTTCATGATAATGTAATATTTAAAAAATAATAGATAATACAAAATAAAGTATTTCATAGAGCATATAACAAAACAAGTTATAAACTCATCATACATGCATAATCATATATATTTCACAATCATGAATCGTAAATCATTTTCATCATGTATTCATGTCATATTTCAAAACATTGCTCACAGATATTCGTGCTAAGGTCACTATTATACCCGTGACAGGGCCATATTTTTTAATCGACAGAGTTCTTAATTTATGTGCTAACTTTATACCCGCTGGCAGAGCCATGTTTCGTGTGGATGCTAGCTCCAGATGTCGACCTTCCCGAAGGGATTCATTCATAGCCATCTGAGAGCTTTTGAAATCTTTATATCTTTTTTTTTTAAACATACATATACATAGATGGAAAAACAATGAAATTCATGCTTCATAATCATGCTATTTTCATAAGACATATTCATGAAATTAATGCTCATAATAAAACATGCTTTTTCATATCACATATGCCGATCCTTATTTTATGAAAAATTATGATTTCATCAATAGCAATTCTTTGCATAAAAATATGATCATTTAAAAATAAATAAGGAGCATAAGATCTACTTACCTCGTTTATTTTAGATCTTCAGACTTTGTTAAAAGAATCAGCTAATCCTATTTAAAATATCAAATCATCATCAATTTTTGTTCCATAAATATAATAAAATTAAATCATAAGGAAAGAGAACTGTTGTCCAGATGTGTCGGACCATCCAGATACCAGGACAATTCAGAGTCTCTGATCTGAGGGTCAGATTTAAGTGACTTGATCAAAAAATCGTGAAGCACATATCAAATTAAGGTCAAGACCAATCAATAGGGTTCTTTAATAATGGGTTTGAAAAATACTTGATATGGCCAAATGAAGTTGACATACAGCACGGATATCAAAGCAACTTCGGATCATCTTGTTAGAGTCAATATGAGCCTCTAAAAGATGAAAGCATGATGCGATACAGGATTCATAGACCTTCTTAGAGAAAGAAAGTCGGTCATGAGAGAGAAAGTAGAGAGAGAAAATGGAGAGAGAATCTTCATATCCTTCAAAAGTGGCAATCATGGTTGAGATCATTAGAGGTTATATCAGAGTGACTTAATATAGATTAACCATGATCGATGTTATCAATTTCGAATATGGATCGAATCGAGATCCAATCTACTGCATGAATTTCGAAGCAGTCTCAGGTCATCATATTTTCATCTCTAGTTTATCCTAGGGTCTATGATACAATCAGAGAGAGAGTGACCCTAGAAAGATAAAATCCATAAAAAGAGATAAAAACTCTAGAGAGAGAAAATAGAGAGAGAATTTAGAGAGAGAAAATATAGAGAGAAGGTAGAGAGAGAAAGTTCAATTCTAGAGAGAGAAAGACTTAAGAAAGAGATGAGAGAAACTTTCTCTCACATGTATTTATTATTATTTTTTTTTTCTTTTTTTTTCTTTTTTTTTTCTTTTTTTTTTCTTTTTTTTTTCTTGTTCCCGTGGCCTTCTTTGGCCGAAACAGGGGACCTAGAGGTCTTCGTGCCTTTGACCGACCGATCATGGCCATTCCCCACCTGGTGGTGGCCGACGGCAAGGGGCGACCCTCCCGTGCTCAAAGGCCGAAGCCGGCTGTCGGTGGTGACCATCGGTGCCATAAAAAAATCAGAAAAAGAGAGAGAAGAACAGGGCTTTCTTCTTCGATGAAATCTGACGGCTCCTGTCGTCGGCAGTCGTATCCACAGGCATGAAAAAGAAGACAGAGAAGAGAGAAAGAGGAGGAAGAACTTACCACGACCTCCGATGACCCCCACCGACGTGAAATCACGGCGAGCACGAGTCAAGGGGCCGCGGCTTCAATCGAAAAAATCGGAGAAGAACTCCGGCAATCGTCGGTGACTATTGTGTCCTCTCTTAGAGGAGAGGAGGGGAGATTCTTATAGGGCTCGTCCTAGGGTCTTTTAATGGCCCTAGGACTCCGATTTCTGATCGGAACTGGAGAAGGGGAAGACTCCGATCGAAAGTCTTCTTTCCTATTTTTTTTTTCTGGGTGGGCTTGTGGCTTTAGGCCCAGTGGGCCGGGTTATCACATTCTACCCCTCTAAAAAAAAATTTTATCCTCAAAATTTAACATACCTTCATTTTCAAATAAGTGTGAATATCTCGTCTTCATATCATCTTCAAGCTCCCATGTAGCCCCTCTCTCTTCATGATTACTCCAATGAATTTTCACATATGGAATGATGCGCCGTTTTAGAACTTGCTCTTTTCGATCAATAATTCGGAGAAAAAATTTTTCATAGGTTAAGTCTTTATGAACTTGCAATGGCTCATACTTTATCACGTTATTTGGATCAGGTATAATTTTTTTTTTTTAGTAGTGAAACATGAAAGACATTGTGCACTTAGAATAAATCTGGTGGTAAAGCTAGTTCGTAAGCAACATCTCCTACTCGGCTCAAAATTTCAAAAGGTCTAATATATCGCAGACTCAGCTTGTCATGTCTCCCAAACCTCATGACACTTTTTGTAGGTGATACTTTTAGAAAAATATGATCATCAAAGTGAAATTTCAATTCTCTTCTTTTTCTATTTGCCCAACTCTTTTGTCTATCCTGTGCTGCTTTGAGTTTTTCCTTGATCAGATAGATTTTCTCTCTAGCATCCATTTATTATCAGTAAAATCCTTCCTTATTTACAACTAACATATTTCATAATATCTTTTGATTTAAAGGATTAATTTTTTAATCAATTCAGACCATCACACTTTTACGGCGCACTCTGATCTCAACTTACCAAATTATCTAAGTCTATCAAAAATAAAAATATCTTTGTATATTAAATCAACCAAAGATAGATTCAACTTTCAGATTTCATATACAATTTAGGATAAAATTTAAGATTTCCTTGTTATTACTATCTCTTAGGCATAGCACATCAAAATTAAATCTTCATCCACCTTCTATGTTTGAACTTATTACATAAGCTTCACTACTCCTCAAGAATCCAATATATCTAGAATTAATTTGAGTTAACCTTCGATTTACCTTACAATCATTTAGACAACTTTCAAACTAACTTTTCTTTACAAAAAAATTAACATCAAAATCAACAAAGTTATCACGTCCTTTATCCATATAGGTTTAACATTCCAATGTCATCGAATATACCCAACATAATATATCAATACCTCTCACTTCATTCTAGGGTCAGCACTTCTCGTACTCGGGTCAACTTTGCTAATTGAAATCTAAGATATAACTCATCAATTCTATTATAGACGTCATATGCCACTTATGCATAAATTTCATCATAATACCTATTGATTCGAAATCAAATTATTGAACCTTTCTTTTATATCTATCATGTTTCTCATGATCTTAGCCTCAAGTTCAAATATCACTAAAGTCACAATCCCGAATAATGATAACCTTAAGTTCAAATACCACTTAAGTCATATTCTCTAGTGATCATAACCTAACTTTATATCATTCTATCATGTCCTTAATGATCATAATCTTAAGCTCTGATATTATCCATTATACTCCACTCGGTCACATCCTATTGATCATACATAAAATTTTGATATCACTTTATAATCTCAATGATCTTAAACCTAAGCTCTGATATTATTCTTTCATATCCTAATCATTTATATCATTTATATCATAATTCTCAATGATTATAACCTAAGCTCTGATACCATAAAATGTCACGCCCCAAATCTGGGACATAACACCACCATGCTACCGAGGGATGGAGCCCACGATAACACGAAGCCAATCCATCATAATCATCTAAAATCCGTCTAATAAAAAGATTCAATTTCATTATTCATCAAATAATCAAACCAATATTGATTCAGAGCATCTAAATCCAAAAGCAAGTACCAACTCGAATCTCAATAGTTATAAATAACTACAAATCCGTGATTATAAAATAACTAAACTTCTGCTACCAAATTTTCAAGCTTGCTATGCAGATCTTCAAGCTTGGATTCTTTTTGCCGATCCTAACCTTATTCCTCTGTTCAAATAAAAAGAAAATAAAAAGAATATGAGATACACTAGTCCAATAAGTAAAACTTGCACTTCCTTATCGGATCAAGCATAAATTTTTTATGATAATGTAATATTTAAAAAATAATAGATAATACAAAATAAAGTATTTCATAGAGTATATAACAAAATAAGTTATAAACTCATCATGCATGCATAATCATGTATATTTCACAATCATGAATCGTAAATCATTTTCATCATGTATTCATGTCATGTTTCAAAACATTGCTCACAGATATTCGTGCTAAGGTCACTATTATACCCGTGACAGGGCCATATTTCTTAATCGACAGAGTTCTTAATTTATGTGCCAACTTTATACCCACTGGCAGAGCCATGTTTCGTGTGGATGCTAGCTCCGGATATCGACCTTCCCGAAGGGATTCATTCATAGCCATCTGAGAGCTTTTGAAATCTTTATATCTTTTTCTTAAAACATATATATACATAGATAAAAAATAATGAAATTCATGCTTCATAATCATGCTATTTTCATAAGACATATTCATGAAATCAATACTCATAATAAAACATGCTTTTTCATATCACATATGCCGATTCTTATTTTATAAAAAATTATGATTTCATCAATAGCAATTCTTTGCATAAAAATATGATCATTTAAAAATAAATAAGGAGCATAAGATCTACTTACCTTGTTCATCTTAGATCTTCAGACTTCGTTAAAAGAATTAGCTAATCCTATTTAAAATATCAAATCATCATCAATTTCTATTTCATAAATATAATAAGATTAAATCATAAGGAAAGAGGACTATTGTCCGAATGTGTCAGACCATTCAGATATCAGGGCAATTCAGGATATCTGATCTGAAGGTCAGATTTAAGTGACTTGATCAAGAAATCGTGAAGCACAGATCGAATTAAGGTCAAGATCAATCAATAGGATTCTTTAATAATGGGTTTGAAAAATACTTGATATGGCCAAATGAAGTTGACATACAGCACGGATATCAAAGCAACTTCGGATCATCTTGTTAGAGTCAATATGAGCCTTTAAAAAATGAAGGCATGACTCGATACAAGATTCATAGACCTTTTTAGAGAGAGAAAGTCGATCATGAGAGAGAAAGTAGAGAGAGAAAATAGAGAGAGAATCTTCGTATCCTTCAAAAGTGGCAATCATGATTGAGATCATTAGAGGCTATATCAGGGTGACTTAATATAGATTAATCATGATCGATATTATCAATTTCGAATATGGATCGGATTGAGATCCAATCTACTGCACGAATTTCGAAACAGTCTCAGGTCATCATATTTTTATCTCAAGTTTATCCTAGGGTTTATGATACAATCAGAGAGAGAGTGACCCTAGAGTGACCCTAGAGAGATAAAATTCATAAAAAGAGATAAAAAGTCTAGAGAGAAAAAATAGAGAGAGAATTTAGAGAGAAAAAATATAGAGAGAAGGTAGAGAGAGAAAGTCCAATTTTAGAGAGAGAAAGACTTAAGAGAGAGAGATAAGAGAAACTTTCTCTCACATGTATTTATTATTATTATTTTTTTTCTTTTTTTTTCTTTTTCTTTTTCTTTTCTTTTTCTTTTTTTTTTCTTTCTCTTTTTCTTGTTCCTGTGGCCTTCTTTGGCCGAAACAGGGGACCTAGAGGTCCCCGTGCCTTTGACCGGCCGATCACGGCCATTTTTCGTCCGACGGTAGTCAGCGGCAAGGACCGACCCTCCTGTGCTCGGAGGCCGAAGCCGGCGGTCGGCGGTGACCGTCGGTGCCATAAAAAAATCAGAAAAAGGGAGAGAAGAATAGGGCTTTCTTCTCCGATGAAATCCGACGGCTCCTGTCGTCGGCGGTCACGTCCACAGGCATGAAAAAGAAGGGAGAGAAGAGAAAAAGAAAAGGAAGGACTTACCACGGCCTCCGATGACCCCCACCGGTGTGAAATCGCGGCGAGCATGAGTCGAGGGGCCGCGGCTTCAATCGAAAAAATCATAGAAGAACTCTGGCGATCGTCGGTGACTATTGTGTCCTGTCTTAGAGGAGAGGAGGGGGGTTCTTATAGGGCTCGTCCTAGGGTCTTTTAATGGCCCTAAGACTCCGATTCCTGATCAGAACTAGAGAAAGGGAAGACTCCAATTGGGAGTCTTCTTTCCTGTTTTTTTTTTTTTTTTTTCTGGGTGGGCTTTGTGGCTTTAGGCCCAGTGGGTCGGGTTATCACACTGTGAGAAGGACTATAGCCGAGAAACACACACGGTTGAGATCGGTATTTCATTTTATGACGATTATAAGGATGAACATAGGGATAGTGTAGACATCCAAAAATTTATAGAAAAGTATAGGATGGTGGTTTGTTGTAAACGGGTTCAAAGGAGGATGCACCACTAGTTACTTTGGATGGCATCCTATTAATGAGAAAGATAGTTGTTTCAAAAGCATAGTGCCAGTACAACATGGGCACAAACCCATAAGCAAGAAGGGAGAGGCTGGTCTCCATAATATGATGGTGATGACATTCGATAGCCTCTTGCTACTTATGGGTGTAAGGAGCAGCCATACGATAGGTAATACCAATTTTACTAAAAAAATGAGAAAGAGAGTGAAACTCTCCTCTCCTATTAGTTTGGATGGATTTGATAGTGCGAGAGAACTGCCGTTCAACCAAAGCTCAAAATTATAAGAAAATAGAAAATACATCAAATTTGCACATTAATGAATAAAATCAAATAAATTTGCTTTGATCATCAACAAAAACTACATAGTAACGGTGTCCTAACAAAGATAAAATAGGAGAAGGACTCCAAACATCACTATAAATAAGGTTTAAAAAAAACTGACTACGACGATGGGATGGAGACAAATGCAACTTACTAGATTTGCCTAACTGACATGAGAGACAAAGAGGATGAAGATGTGTAGATTTGTAGGGAAGATTATTTATTTTCACCATAGAACGAAGCAAGCGATAATAGAGATGGTCCAAACGATTGTGCCAGTCATCAAGAGTGGTATTCTCAGCTACATGAACAGATACAGACAAAGAAGAAGGACTGAAACGGAGAGTGTATAATCCTCCTTTACTTAAACTGGATAACACTGTGGACTTAGTGGTTTGATCCTTCACAAGAAAATAAGATGGATAAAATTTAAAAAAGATATTATTATCTTTTGCAAACTGTTGTATGAAAAGTAAATTTTTAGAAATAAAAGAGACATGTAAGATATTAGATAACTGAAAAGAAAGAGAAGAGTGAGGAGATAAAAGAGAACCATGATCAATATGTGATATGTGTAACCCTTTACCATTGCCTACATGCTCCTGATCAGAACCAGTATACTCATCATAGGAGGACATAGAATGAATGTCAGGAGTGAGATGGTGAGATGCGCCTATATCGGGGTACCAGATGAGGGCAGTGGAGGGGTGGGGAGTTGGGAGAAGTGGTTGATCAGGGTGATGGTAAGATGGATTTAGATTTGAATATGATGAATATGAGAAATTGACATTAGGTTGTAGAGAGAGAAAGTATGGGTAGGGCTGCTGATGGTGATAGAAGTAGTTTTCATTAGAGTGGTTGCTGCAATGACAAAAGAAATACTATTGAGAACTACGACCATCAGGAGGATCAAAACGATCATGACCTCGACCAAATCGATCATACCCCCCATGACATCGAGTAAAGTCACGATCAATAGAGGACCCTGGGTTACTAGAGGAATGGGAGGACTGTTGAACGATATTTGCAGTTGGATTGGTAGAAAGGGTGGCATTAGTAATAGTTAATTTTCTGAATGCCCGCATACTTTCATGGCTAAGTAAGAGCCTATGAAGTTCAGTATATGTTGGAGGAATGTTTGGATTGAGAATGGCAGGGATCACATCTTACAGATCATCACATAGAGCATGTAGCACATGGAGATTAAATTCGATTGGCTTAAGAGCATTACCAGATGTAGCAAGTTCATCAACCACAGCTTTTGCACGTCGGAGAAGAGAGGTGATTGTCTCATCTAGTTTTTGACGAAGATTCTACAACTCTAGATGCAGAGACATGAGTCGAGTAGGAGATGCGGAACCAAAGACTTTATGAAGAGTGCTTCAGCACTCAAAACTTTTCTCTTTGTCAAGAAAAAGAAGAATCAAGTCTTCAGATAATGAAGTAATAAGAAGACTTACGAATTGGGCATCTTGTTGTTGCCAGACAGCAGCGATAATAGGATTAGTGGACTGTGGATGAGAGCCATCGAGTAAGCCAAACAGGTTCTGACCCTTTAAAAAAGGAGTAATTTGCTTTCTCCAGATCAAGAAGTTGGACGCATTCAACTTGATGGATAGAAAATGCTGCGTTGATGGAAAGATGAGAGGAGTCATTGTGTTTGATGGAGAAGAAGAAGAGAGACTGGAGGAGGTGGAGATGGATGAATCGATGGCCATAAAAGAGCATCGAAGGAAGAAGGGATGCTCATTGGAGCTTCAAGGCTCTGATACTATGTTAAGGATAATTTCTTTTTTCATTTCATTTTATTGTCCTTTTATAGGAATATATAGATTATAATTGTAGTCTAGGCCAGCTATTATAAGAGGAGCATTTTCAAATTTTCATGCTAAGTAAGAAGAGGCCAAATACAAGAGTTGAGCTGTGCATTGATAAGAGGCCAAATATAGATGAACCAAATATGGAAGTTAAGCTGTGCGTTGACATAGAAGAATTGGCCATGTGAAAATCTCCTAGAACATGATAGAAAAAAATAATCGGTACCTCCTTAAATGAGGCAAGCTTGTAGAGATATCCATCATTTTTTATAAAGCCTTGAATGGTTCAAATAAGCATTGATAGTATGCTCACGAAATATATGGAATTAGTTAATCTCAAATGGTTCTACTCACCTGGTTGTCTTAGTTTGGAACAAAAATTGTCATATGATAATTGATATATACCCTATTCCATCTTCACAGTTAATAATTTTTATGGCTCTTAGTTGACAACAGATTAATCTTTTTGAACCATAATAGGTGTACATAGCGTATAAGAAAAATCTAAGAAGAGAGTTGGCTTCTGTAGTGTTAGGATAATGTTCATTTAGGATAATACCGTGCTGCCCTCTTCACCGTTCCATGCCCTGACGCCCCCTTCTCCATTCTTTCGTGCCGTGCCGCATCGCCCTCCTCTCCACCATTCCAAGCCCTCCATTTGTGTTTCATCTGCTGGTAAAAATGATAATATGTTTTTCTAACTCTTTTTCTTAGGGTGTCCAACTCCATTTGTGTTTGTTCGTATCATGTTTATAGTGTTATTTGCCATTTTATTGTTTCATGGTTATCTAACATGTTGTGATTATGAATAGGGATTTTAATGTAATATTATTTGTTGATGATTTAGCTTATAGAAAATAGTTAAGGTTCTTCTGATTTCTTTTATAATATTTCTGTTGAAGAAGAAAAAAGTGAAATAAATAGCTCCTATATACAATTTATTTGGGTTAATTTCTATTGGAAGTATAAGACCACTTGCAGTTTTATCTTGGTTATGGCCAAGATTGAAATAATTCGGTTTTGATGTTTCGGACACAACTTGAAGCATGCGATTTACTGGTTCAGCTTGCTAATTTTTGTTATGCCACGCGAATGCTTTGTGGAACCTTTCCTTTCCCCCTTCATGGAATGGTTCCACGCTCCTCTTCTGAATATTGATAAAGATGGCAAACAGCCCATGGCTGCTGCTACTCAGAAAACTCAGACAAAATCCCAACCCCTCCCTCCACCTTTCTACAACCTCATCATTCCACAGCCTTCTTCCTCCTCCCTTCACTTGTTCATTATATCCTGATTTTTCATGCTTTATTTCATGTCCTGATCTTTTCTTTTTGCGATGGTTGTTAGACGTTGCTGTCCATTACTGGTTATTATTATTTCAGTTAAATATTTTGTTAGTTCCAATGTTATCTTAATGAGTTTATTAGTTCCCATAAGAAGTTGGTCCTTCAAGGTTTTCATTAATGAGTCTATTAATTTCTCAATGTGATATTAATGAGTCTGTTAGATTCTCTAAGTAAGAGTTGTCAATTGTCATGTATTTAAGTTACGTTGAGATCAATGAAAAATGTGACGTCTTCATTCCAAAATCTGATAAATTTTCTAATTCCATCATGGTATCAGAGCTTCAAGGATCTTAAGGGGCAATCTTGGTCCACCAGCACCAGCAACAACAACAACAGATTAACTAGAGCTTGCAGCCTTCAGTATAGCTTCAACTAGTTCAGTTTCACTTCCAGCCCTACCAGTATTCAAAGGAGAAAGTTATGATTTTTGGTCCATCAAGATGAGAGCATTTCTTTTGGCATATGATCTCTGGGAGATAGTAGAAACTGATTATCAACCTATGGAGTTGGGTGACAATCCCACGATTGCTGAGATTAAGCAAGCTAAGGGGGAATCCACCAAGAACTTCAAGGCCTTGTCTTTCATTCATTCAACAGTAACAAAAGTAATCTTTTCCCAGATTGTTGGTGCAACAACAGCCAAGCAAGCTTGGGACATCTTGCAAGAAGAGTTTCAAGGTTTTGAGAGAGTCAGAACTATCAAGCTTCAGAACTTGAGACGAGATTTCGAGCTATTGAGGATGAAAGAAGAAGACTCAGTCAGGATTACACTTCTAAACTCGTAGAAGTTGTAAACCAGATGAAGTTATATGGAGACACCATTATAGATGAGAGAGTAGTCCAAAAAATTCTTATTAGTTTACCTGATAAATTTGATCTGAAAATAGCAGCAATAGAAGAGTCTAAAGATCTTTCCAAGCTCTCTATCACTGAGCTTGTAGGTTCTTTGCAAGCACATGAGCAAAGAATCTCTTTTCGAAGTGAAGGTTCAGTTGAGGGGGCTTTCATGGCCAAGCACAAAGCTAGATATTCTCCACAGTAGAAAAATGACAAAAGAAACAACAAGGAAAAAAGCAAATATACTGATAAAGGCAAAGAAGAAGAAAAGAAGTGATCTTTCCCTCCTTGTGATATTTGTAAGAGGACTAACCATGCAGAGAAGAATTGCTACTGAAAAGGAAAACCACAATACAGAATATGCAAGTATTTTGGCCATCTTAACAAAGATTGTAGAAGAAAATCACAACAGCAGCAGATCAACAACAAAGCCAAAATCAACAAGCATACTTCACAATAAATGACACTAAAGAAGATCACCTTTTTTTTTATGTGTCATGTTGCAGATTCTAGCAGTCAGAAGTCATGATTGTTAGATAGTGCCTGCTCCAATCATATGACACCAGATCCATCAAAATTTAGCAAGTTGGATTTGGAGTACAAAGAAACAGTGAAGATTGGCAACAAAAATAGTCTTGCTATCACATGCAAAGGTACAGTTCAGATTCAGACTGAGCATGAAATGAAGTACATTGATGATGTGATTCTTGTTCCAGAAATTTGCAAGAATCTTCTAAGAGTTGGTCAGATGATGGAAAATGGCTACTCCTTAAATTTTAAAGGCGATGCATGCAAGATTTATGATCCATCTGATCAATTTTTGATGACAGTTAGAATGAAAGGTGGAAACTTTTCTCTTGAATTAAAGCATAGAAGCTTTACTGCCATGCATGTTGACTGCAGTGAGTCTGATTTATGGCATAAGAGAATGGATCATTTTAATATGAAAGCTCTAAAGTATGCATCACAGAATCAGTTAGTGACTAATTTGCCTTCAATTATAAATTGTAATAATGTATATGAAGCATATCAGTTAGGAAAGATGAACAGACAGCCATTTCCAAAGGAACATAGCTGGAGAGCAACCCAGAAGCTGGAGTTTATGCATACTGATATTTGCGGCCCTATGAGAACTCTATCTCTTAGTGGTAACAAGTATTTTATCTTGTTTATTGATGTTTTTACCAGAATGTGTTGGCTTTATTTTTTGAGATAGAAATCAGAAGTTGCTGTGATGTTCAAAAAGTTTAAAGGCTTTGTAGAGAAGCAAAGTGGATGTCCTATCAAAGTTCTTAGATTGTATAGAGGAGGAGAATACACCACTGATGAGTTTGATAGATTTTGCGAACAAGAAGGCATGGAGCATCAGGCGACAGTAGCTTATTCTCCTTAACAAAATGGAGTTGCAAAAAGGAAGAACAGAACTGTGATGGAGATGACCAGGTGCATGCTCAACGAGAAATAACTTTCAAAGAAATTTTGAACTGAGTGAGTTTATACCTCAGTTTATTTGCTCGATAGACTTCCAACCAAAGCAGTATATGGAGCTACACCAATAGAAGTTTGGAGTAGCAGGAAATCAAGTGTTAAGCACCTAAAAGTATTTGGTTCTCCTTGCTACATCCATGTGCCAGATGAAAAGAGACAGAAGCTAGATGAGAAAGCTGAAAAAGGTATTTTTTTGGGCTATAGCAATCAGTCCAAAGGATACAGAATTTTCAACTTGAAGATCGAGAAGATTGTAGTTAACAGAGACATTCAAGTTGATGAGCATGCTGTCTAGGATTGTAAGCAAAAGGTTGAAGAAAGGAGTTATTTCAGAAGTGAAAGCAGAATTGCAGGAAGCTTCTCCTCTAACAGAAAATATAAATTCTGATGACAAGTCTCTAGTAAGAAAAATCAGATCACTTGCAGACATATACAATTGCAACATGGTCATTTTTGAACCTGTTAATTATGAGGATGCAGCCAAAATTTTAGAATGGAAAGCAGCCACGGAGGAGGAGATAAAGATGATCAACAAAAGTGACACATGACAGCTCATTCCTCAACCAGAAGATAAGAAGCCCGTAGGAGTGAAGTGGATTTTCATGACAAAACTAAATCCAGATGGTTCAATCAGCAAGCACAAAGCAAGACTTGTTGCAAAAGGCTATTCCCAGCAGTATGAAGTGGATTATTCAGAAACATTTGCTCCTGTTGTGAGATTGGACACCATTAGAGTTTTCTTTGCAATAGCAGCTCAAAAATAATAGCAAGTGTACCCACTAGATGTTAAATCAGTATTTTTAAATGGCTTCCTTCAGGAGGAGATCTATGTTGATCAACCAGAAGGATTTCAGATCCAAGAAAAGGAAGATTGGGTATACAAGCTCAATAAAGCTTTGTATGGTCTGAAACAAGCTCCTCGAGCTTGGTATTCCAGAATTGATGAATATTTTCAGCAGCAAGGATTTGTTAGAAGTCAGAATGAGCCTACTCTTTATGTTAAATCAATTGGTGAGATTGATATTATTATCATTTCCTTGTATGTGGATGATTTGCTTGTTACAACAAGCAATGCAAAGTTGATTGATGAGTTTAAGAAGAGCATGAATGCAGAATTTGAGATGTCAGATCTTGGAAAGCTTCATTACTTCCTTGGAATGGAGGTGCATCAGTCAAAGAAAAGAATTTTTATCTTTCAAAAGAAGTATACAGAGGATATTTTAAAGAAGTTTAATATGCAGTATTGTAAGTCAATTGCAACCCCTCTTGCTCTCAATCTTATTCTCTCAAAGAAGGATGGAGATAAGCAGGTTGATGAGAAGTTATATAGAAATCTTGTTGGGAGTTTGCTACACTTAACAGCAACTAGACTAGATTTGATGTTTGCTGCAAGTTGTTTGTCCAGGTTTATAAGTTCTCCAACAGAAGTGCATTTTGGTGTAGCAAAGAGAGTACTAAGGTACATCAGAGGCACTACAAATTTTGGTGTCATGTTTTCTGCAGAATCAAGTGCCAAATTCACTGGTTATTCAGACAGTGATTGGATTGGATCAGTTGATGATATGAAGAGTATATCAGGTTATGTGTTTATGCTTAATTCAGGTGCATTTTCATGGCATTCTAAGAAGCAGAAAACTGTTGCACAGTCATCAGCAGAAGCAGAGTATATTGCAGCTTCTGTAGCAGTTAACCAAGCCTTATGGTTAAAGATGATTTTAGTAGATCTGAAGTAAGAACAGGAAGGAGCTATGAAAATTAAATGTGACAATCAATCAGCAATTGCTATGGCCAAGAACCCAGTTAGTCATGGCAGAACCAAGCATATCAAGATCAAATACCATTTCATTAGGAAAGTTGAGAAGTCAGGAGAAGTAAGCTTGGTGTATTGCAGATCAGAAGAACAGCTGGGAGACAATTTCACCAAGGCTTTGCCTAGGTCCAAGTTTGAGTTCATGAGAAGCATGTTAGGAGTTTGCAACAATGGCAGCAAGGAGGAGTGTTAGATGTTGCTGTCCATTACTGGTTATTATTATTCCAGGTAAATATTTTGTTAGTTCCAATGTTATCTTAATAAGTTTATTAGTTCCCATAAGAAGAAGTTGGTCTTTCAAGGTTCTCATTAATGAGTCTATTAATTTCTCAATGTGATATTAATGAGTCTGTTAGTTTCTCTAAGTAAGAGTTGTCAGTTGTCATGTATTTAAGTTATGTTGAGATCAATGAAAAATGTGACGTCTTCATTCCAAAATCTGATAAGTTTTCAAATTCCATCAATGGTTTCCTTGCAAATATTTGAACAGAAGCCCAAACATAATGGTGATATCCAATCCAATTGATCTTGAAGTGCAAAGCAGTGTAGAATTTTATCATACTACTACACAAAGCAAGACAGAATCAGATTCCAAGCCACTGATGTCATAGTTTCAGCTAATAGCTTATAGGCAGAGATCAATCAGACTCATGAACCCCATAGCTTATATGCATTATTGGCTTTCACATAGGTTTACTAAAATCAGAATGCTAGATATCAATTTGAGCTTGCAATCAGCCAACTGAAACTTACAGGCATAATTTAGATCATTACCTTGAAGCCTCTTCCTTCTCTATTATTTTTATAGTTATTTTGTAATCCAGTCTCCCATATTCAGTATGCAATAAAAAATAGTTTTGCATAATCAAGTATATCTCTGTTTTTCTTCTTCCTTTAGACAAGGTGTAAATTTATTTCTATCAAGAGCTGATTTTAAGCAATATATTTGCTCTGCAAATTATAGATACAAAGGTAAGCAAGGGCATCTACCAATGTGAACAATCCATCAATACAAGGATAAGTGATGCAGAGTAAAGTCTAGGGATGATAGATTTAAAATTAGAACTAGTGTAACGCGAATCCTAAATGTACAAATGCAAAATTGAAATATGAATTTGACGCAAGTTAATTTTGATAATAAAATCTTATAAAAATACTAATAGTAGGAACCAGAAAAATAGAATTAAACAAGAAAAGAATAGGAAAGGCTAAAAATTTACTGAGGCTCGCAAGTATATATTGTTGTTAATTCTGCTCAAGTATGGAGTTCATTTATGTTCCTGCAAAGTTTAAGCCTCCGCTTTTCCATTAGGTGTCGGATCCAAAGATTTGAAGGTTCAATATTTTCAGACTTGGTGATCAAAATCAAAAAAATTGGCATGCCAAAAATTATTGAGCTATGATCTGGATGGCATGGTAGTAAGTCAGTGTCGGTTTTATGTCAGGATTGGTGCTAGATACAACTTGGCTTAGGGGAGAATGAAGTGAACAAAATAGTCAAAATGAATTTGGAAACCACTCCGATACGGCCTCATTCGACACAAAGTGCAAAGGCAAACATTTAAGAGGGAACTTTTCTTTTTTTTTTTTCTTCTTCTTCTTGAATACAATGCACCTTTATAGACCATTAGCTTAACAAATTTATGAAACTAAGCAGATAACAACTAAATAAATTCAAAATAACAACTTGAAACAAATTCCTAACAGAATATCAAAAATAATAATTTAAAACAAATCGCTAACAAAATATCCAAAATAACAACTTGAAATAAATCCCAGCAATTAATGAATCTAATCACATTCATCGAATGTGGACGGACTCAACCAGGAGTAATGGGTGTGAGCCCGTCATCAAGCTAGATGCTCGAATATCGAAGGCAACGGTGCACGTAGGTTCAAAATGTACCCGATTTTGCATCAACAAGCATGGACAGAAGAATGATGAAAAATTAGTAATCTGGTTTGCTAGAACAACATGTTAAGTCTATATCATGGATGTAGACTTGTTCCAATCTTTCTCTGAAAAGGATGACTAGTGTTTCAAATATAATTTTTCTCTTCCTAAGTTTTTAGCTTTTTGCTGGAGTATATACTCTATCATTGTCTAGAAAGTGTTTCAATTGAATCATCAGCATAAAAAATCTGTGTAGACCTTAAGTCACAGCCGTGACTTATGTCCTAGTGATTCATTCATGAAATCTTAGTATGTCCCAATCTTGCACCTAGAGGAGGAGGCAATGAAAATTATATGGGAGTACTAAATCAAAATTATTCATCTACAAGTTTGCTATGTCTGTACCTTATGCAGGTAGAAGAATACATAACCAAAATGAGAGTCATTGGAAAAGAAAAAGACTTATATTTGATCTGTTTTCCTGACAAGTTTTAGATGAGTGGAAAACAAAAGAAAAGAATATAAGCAAGAAAGCAAAAGAGAGGACAAAGATGAAGAAAACGATGGGGAAGAGAAGCTAAAAGGGAAAAATGAAAGAAAGAGAGGAAGGCAGAGATAAAATAACCTCTTCTCAAGGGAACCTCCTCTCAATAATTTTCATGAGAATAAGTCCGAGTTCATGCTCAACCCTTTACCCTTTCTAGAAAAACTTAGACCCCCACATATAAGCCCAATTGCAGTTGCAGGTGGATCTAGCTCCTTTAGAACATTATTTAAACAAGAAGAACTTGAATAGCCAGCCCATTATGATATCCTACTTCATGCACAAAATCTGCATAAAAAATTCTGAAAATACATAAAAGGTTTTGAAAAAAATATGAAAGTCCATGAAAGCAGTTGTTTTGCACGTGCGTAGAACTGTTTATTCAAGATTACAGATAAGTTATCCCAGTATTTAAATAGTAGATTTCTTTTGTTCTATTTTTCTTTGTATAAACACATTGTTTATGTAATTATCTATTCTCTACTTCTTTCTTATTTTATCTATTCATTCTTAGAATGATATTATTGTTGGAAACTAGTTTGATCACTTTCCAAACATGGCGTCCCATTCTTGGAAGAGAATTATGACAACAGAGAAATTGGATCTCCTTATATACCATGATTACTTTCCTGTATTGTCATTATATGATTTCTCCATAGTTGTTATAAGTTCTCCTTATTATTGGGATTCCATTCTTTGCCAACTTGTATATATGGTCAGCATTTTCAGGAATAAGATGAGGGATTGACATCTGAAACAATACATCTGATAGATCTGAAAATTTGTTAGCAATGCAGTCTCCTTTCTTCTTATTCTTCTTCTTGTTCCCCTTGACACAGATTTTTCTCTGTTATGATTTTGTTGATGGATCTGCTGTGATCGTGAAAAACATCACCGTTGATAAGTCTGGGCATGGAGACTTCACAACCATTCAAGGTGCCATTGATTCAGTTCCAGACTACAATACCCAATGGATGAGAATTCATGTTGTAGCAGGAATTTATAGGTTTGTTTATTTCGCATTCTAGTTATATGTACTTAGATTATGTCAGCAAGATTATTCTATAAGCTCATGTTACTTTTGGTTTCTTAAGGTTTTTTTTTTTCATTAAATCACATAAAACATTAACACATACGTTTGACTATATTGGTCATCTCTCTCTCAATGGGATATACAAAGGTAGAATAAATATTTGTTGGCCGTTTGGTAGGTGGGGACGTCCCCTGTGGTCACCACATATAATATGGGATTAGGGTTTCCCTTTTTTTTTTGACCAATCCATGCGCACCAAAAATGTGAAGGAATGGAGATGTGAAGACTGACCTTGATGATTCTTTCTCATAAAAGGAGCAAAAAAAAAAAAAAAAAGGCATCTTGATGAAAACTTAGACATATTTTTGTAGAAGTTGATATCGGATTAGGCGTGATTAGAGTTGTGGCAGTTAAATGCAAGATGCTTGTGTTTATAATTGATCAAGTGCAAAACATGTGTGCAAGTGCAAGTCGAAATCTATCACAATGTGTACATATTTGAAATGGCATAAGATATACATCAAGGCTATAGAGAAGAAGTATTTTGGATAGCATAAATGATCAAGTGTGTCAAGGGGCTAGGTTGGATCTAATAAATTCTAGGATCATGCTTGGTGGGTAAATAGAGCACAAAGAATTGGTTTTCATTTATAACTTTAAGTTAGTCATCCTTTGTTTTCGAAGTTGGCATTACCTGTGTTCTGCCAAATCTGTCTTGGAGCATGATTCATTGTGGGGAAGACTTGCTTCCCTTGCTTCCTCTGCTTCTAATTAGTTGTTATCCTGATTACTATCTGTACTTTGAGCATCTTTGGAGTATCTTTGGATATTCGTGTCCTGTCTTGTAAACTTTTTGGGCCCTCCGTGGGTTTGTTTCACCCTTCTTTTGTAAATAGCTTCTTTTCTTAATAAATTTGGAGGTAGCACTTTGCTATCTCCTTCTTCCATCAAAAAAAAAAACTTAAAGTTAGTCATCCTAAAATGCTTTGTTCAGGCTCGTGAGGCTTGCTGGACCTAATTATCTATCCGATACTATCATTAGAGCAAAAGAATCCATCCTATTCTAAATTTGTGGTGATTAAAATAATAATTAGTATTTGTTGTAGTAATATACATGATCTTTCCAAATTGTTTTGCAGAACAGCATCCACAAATACATATCTCCCATCGAGAGGTAGTCACACAATCATATTTGTGATATTTTGAGAAATTACGGAGCTTATTTGAATGGGATTGGACATATTAGTCCTTTTTCAACCTAATCTAAAACAATCTTCTTTCTTTAGAAAAAGATATTTAGCACCCAATCATGTAATATGAGCAAAACGATCCTTTCCATCCAACTAGAGACCAGCTCCACTGATATTTTTCTATTGAATGATGATTATAAATTTAATTTTACTACTATTATGTCACAAGCATTTTTGGACAAAGGAACCACGTTTACTCCCTCTTTAGTAGTAGGAAATCTCAATGTTAATTATAATCGTTATTAAGAATAATAGAGCTGGTCTTTAGTTGAATAATAGAGATTATTTATCTAACCCACCAAAAAATGAGTTAACAAAGGACTAGCAGACTAAGCACCTTATTATTGGCAAGTTTAAACAAGAAGAATCGGTAGTAAGTTCAACTTTAGATCTATTAGTCAACCCAATTCATCCCAATCTAATTTTGGCACCAAGTATTGTAGAAGGAGCAACATCTTATGTCTTTCATTGCTTGCACAGGGAAAAGGTCCACGTATCACTCCGAAAGGCATTTATTTTGCTAGAAGGCGAAGGGCACCAACAGACATCAATTGAGTGGGATGAGGCTATTAATTCCACTAATTTGATTAAGAGGAACACCAATCTGTCAAGTTCTATACTTGATGATGGTGATGATGAAGGAGTTGAAGGTGTTACATTCACCATCTTGGCAGATAATTATGTTGTCAAAGATATTGCATTTAAGGTAAGCATACATGGACACCTCCAATATCCACTCATAAAAATCTGAGACAGTTATACACTTGTTTTTAAAATCTTCTACAACTAAGTTTATACATGTTTTGCACTCCTACCAATTTTGATTTTTGTCACAAACAAGGCTAGTGAGTCACTAGTTGGTCATATTTTTGGAGAAATTGAACTAGAGAAAAGGGATTGTGAAGACTAGAATTGGCAGTCATGTAGCTTTTTCTCATTTGAGGAACATGGTCCAAAAATTATGTAGATGGGAGTTTTTATGGTATGATTGAAAGGGTCATCAGAAAACAACAGCAGGAAGAACAAAAATGCCAGCAACAATAAAATCTAGCCTTACACCATAGAGAAGCTACCTAATTGATCAGGATATATTGTTCTCAGTTTAGAGCTCAGAGCTTATATAAATCTAGTAATAATCTTGTGGTAGTTTTCCTGCACAACACTTGAATGCCATTAAAATTTGGATTAAAAACAAGGAGTAGGCTACTTTGCCTTCCTTAGGTGTCATCCAAATATTAATAGGTACAGACGAGCTTGGCAGATGGAAATTAGTTCAAAAATAATGTCATTCTCATGCACCCAAAGATAAAATTCTAGAGAATGATCAGGAATGTTCATGTTTTCTACATTGTATGAACCATATATATTATTGAAAGAAATCTTAACATAATGCTCTTCATGGCAGAATACATACGACCACAAAAAAAATGGAGCCAAGCTGGCAACAGCAGCATTGGTAGGAGGAGACAAAGGCTCCTTTTACCGGTGTGCATTCTTTGCCTATCAAAACACCTTGAATGATTACAGTGATCGACACTACTTTGAAGAATGCCAGATCGAAGGTGCTATTGACTTCATCTTTGGAAAAGCCCGATCTATCTATGCGGTATTATCCTTGTTACTCATGCAATTAGTACTTTCAAATCCAACCTTTATATGGACTTGTTGAAAAATCTTTACGTATGTGTTGTTTATGGGTCCCAAATGTGGATTCAAGCTCTCAAACAAGTTACTTAGGAAAGACATAAAATGAGTGGTCTAATTGGACCCTCACCTAAGTATGATTGACAAGATCTATACATCATGTATAATGTCCTTTGTTTTGTCATGCAGAATTCCACTTTGCATTCCATCATGGAGGGGTCACAACCAGGATGGATAACGAAACATGCCAGGTTTGAACCCGACTTGCAGGCTGCCTATGTGTTCAAGTATTGCACGGTGGATGGGGCCAAGACATTTTTAGGAAGACCAGGGAATTCCAACTCCACCGTGGTGTTCTATGAAACATACATGGCAGACAATGTTGTGCCTGAGGGATGGGATGTTTCGGATATCGGAGATGATGTGTAAGATCCATCTACCGCTCAATGCTTTGATCTAAAATTTAGTGGTTGCACTTTGGTAGACCAAAGTGACTCTTGGGTGGACCTTCATAAATTAGAGGGTTCCTAGTTTAATCTTTCATGTTAGATGGCTTGGACTAGCTAAAATCTTAGACCTATCAGATTAATATTTGTTTCCCCTAGCTCATTCAACTTATGCAATAGCAAACTTATTTGCATCCTTACATACTCTTCCAAGTAGGCCTATTCAACGAGAACTTGAGTTACATAAGATTATTTTAGCAATAATATCTTACGGGATGCCGAGATGGGGTACCATCTCATATGTCGAAACAGGGCCGTCCTGCTAGTATTTCAGTATTCCGATTGGGACATGTTGGGACATCTTCTATCCCAAGTGTCAGGATGGAACGGGATAGTAGTACATGCTATTCTGTGGGAAAATCGGGACAATCCCATTTCATGGGATTTAAAACCTTAAGCATATGTTTCAATAAAAGTTTAGATAGGCCCTCCCTCCCTCCCTCTTCCTTCTTCCAAAAAGAAAGGGGGGGGGGGGGGGGGAGAGAGAGAAGGGGTGTGTGGAAAACAAAAATCATGGCAAGTATTCATACAAATTTGTTATTAGTTCTAGATCTGTGGGTAAGTTTGGTTTGTTAAGATTGGTGAAGGAAGCATTTGCAATCTGAAATGATGTATGAGATTTCACTTGAAATGCTAAGGTTGAGAAATTTTCATTATTTTCCAAAAAATAAGAATGCCTCAACATGCATGTATGCTGACATACTAACTTTAATGTGGATTTTAGGAACCCAACAACATTTGCAGAGGATAGTTGCAGTGGTCCAGGTTCAGATACCACACACAGAGTGAAATGGGAAAAGAAGCTTTCTCCCCAGCAATTGGAGAATTTTATCAGCATCCAATTCATCGACCAGGAAGGCTGGTTGTCTCAACAACCTTGACAAGATATTCTCATGCCACGGGATAAATAAAAAATGGGATGAATATAAAAAAAAAAAAAATCAATTTTAGGTGTTCTCGTATTATGTAAAAGTGTTTCATAGGCTCAAACAACCTACTCATGAAATGACAAAATCGTAATAACCATTTGATTTCCATGGTCTTTTATTTATTTATTCATTTACTCTTATTTTCATCATTTGCCTCAATGTGTTAATGGAATTAAATTCTCAGACTACTGATGGATAACTTGATTCCTCAATCTAATTGAAGATTATTTCTTATGATTCATGTAGTTTTGATAAGCGTTAATGTTTGTTTAAAAGGGCAGCATAGGTAGAGCAAGTCAAGTTGGACAAATTCCATAACATATCGAGCCTTGCAAATGGAGGCGACTCTTATGGTTGGGTATTTGAAAATGGCAGATATCTTTTCTACCTGTTCTAATGACAGATGCGTAGTTGTACAGAAAAGGTTTGTGTAGGTTATCCTTGATTTTAATGCTAGGAATATCTCAAATTTATATCCTTGGAAACAATTTGGGATATTAATCAAATGTAGACTAATTTTAAACTTGGTTTATGTGACATTGTTCATAAGATTCAAAACAAATCATGTCTCTCCCTCTGAAAGTATACACAGAACCTGTTGTTGTGTTAGCTATGCTAAACTACTTCCTACTTGCTCTCCAATGCCAATTGAATAATCAAAGAAAAATATGGGTTAGCATACCTTTACATATGGTCCACCAATGCTGTGAGGAGGTTGCTATATATCTCCAATGTTTCTTCAATTTCTTGGGGAAATAGTAGTTTAGTATTGTTGGGGTGCAGCAGCGCTTAGTATATCTCTATAGAAATCTTGGTAATGCAATGCTGTCCAACGCAAAAGAGAATCCCATGTTGTTTGACCTTTTCGCAAGTAATGATCATGAATATTTAAAGCTTGTGATATGTATTTCAATCATTCAAGTATAGTGTTTTTTTTAAATTAGTATGCTAGTCTGATTGCGATAGTGTTGATCGCACAAACATTTGGCTATTGGGAGACGAGGGAAGAAATTTAGCAATTCAAGGCTTCTACGTGCTGTAATAAGGAAATCAAATGAAGGAAATGGTTAGAACTACATATTGTATTGGAGTGTGTTATATCTGCGAATGGAAAAGAAAATGCAATTAGGGTTTCTTCGGAAGCCTCATCCAATTGGCTCGATGAGGGATCCAGGGATCTCAATCCCACAAGTCTTCACCAACAATCGATGTTGGTTTCCTTGGGGAGGTCGGATTTGGGCAAATTAGAGGCACATGTCTCCACGACAATGTTCGGCTAGCAATTGTTCGCAACCCTTGGATGTTGGCCGTTCCTGATCTCAAATCATTTAAGGAGTTCGAGGGTTTCCCCGAAAGAAGTTGCATGCTTTGGAAGATGAGATCACTACCATTCAACATTATTTCATGGAGGTGGTGCTGTTCTCACAAGCTGAGATGGAGTCAGCTAGGTCCAAATGCAAGATGGCCATACTTGGTAAGATTCTTGGTCATGGATTTTCCTTTGATTTTCTTCTAAATAAAATAAAAATCAACTCAATACAAGTGCAAGGTGGCCATACTGCAGATTGCTGCCATAACTAGTGAACCACAATTTCTTGATGAATGGATGAAAATGACCATGGGCCGACTGTGCTAGGGTCTGTGTTGAGATGGATCTACTTCGACCTATCTATTTGGGAATCACTATCATAGTCCAAGACAATTCCATCTAGTAGGAATTCATGTACAAGAACCTACTCGATATGTGTTATAACTGTGATATGATTGGCTATTTGGTTGAAAGCTATGATTTAGAGTATATGAAGGAATTCGAAGATGATAAGGTTATTCGTGTTCTTTTGATTCATGCAGTAAGGGTGTCATGTCCGATAGTTCAATGGGTGCTAGTACATTCTATGCGGTGGGGAGCTAGAGGTCACCAACCAAAACAAACAATTGGAGCATTCCAAAGAAGTCGGCCTCCCACGCACACAAGCACCTTCAACCGAGGATGGGGATGCTTACCCAGGATCTCTTTTTGGGCCACTACAGGTGTATGATCCTATTGAAGGGGTGGGACTTCAACCAATGGAGTAAGGACCTTCTTCATTGCAATGAGGTAGACTCTTATGCATTACTCAAAACTTTAAGCATAAGTGATCTCCACCTAAACCATAGGGTGCTGGTCATTCAAAGGGATCTGACTCTCCTCCATAAATGAAGGTTTTTGTTGTTGTAAAATAGGGTAATCAACCCCAACCTTCCAAGATTACATCTTGGAAGTAGCAAATGGTAGCTTTTGAAGTAGCGGCACAAGCATCCAACTCTCAGATGCAGCCAAGTTAGATTAATAGATCAATTCCTATTGGGTATTGGAGAGAATCATAGAGTACCACATTGATAGGAGAATATTCTATATAATGAAACAATTCAAAATATTTCCCTATTGACAAGAGTTATGCAGCCCAAGAATCATATGGAATCATATTGATTGCGAGCATCTTACATATTATGCAACAATTCAAAATTTTTCTTTATTGGCAGGATGATGTAGTCAAAGAATCATGAAGAATCAAGCTGACTAAGAGATTCTTTCATATAATATAATAATTAAAAATCTTTTTTTATTAGTAATATCATGCAGCCTAAGAATCATGGAGAATCAAGCCGATTAAAAAATTCTTTCATATAGTGCAACAATTCAAAATTTTTCTTATAGTATGAAAGCACACCTTTTTTATAAATTATTTTCTATAATGATATTTGGCCCAATGTACAATAAATTTATAAGTAATGAATGAATTATGTGTCGCCTTTTTTCTTCGAATATCTAGCCTCAATAATTCTTCTATGGTATAAGAGCTGTATGCTGAAACAAATCAACAATCTAAGTCTTATTTTCTGTCCTTGGCAGAAGAAACCTTTTCAAGTGCCTCCAATCCTATGATTGTGTCCAATCCTCTATCTTCAATCCCAAACAATATTCATGTCTCTATAAATGCTGCAGCCCAACTACTGCTGACACTCATAGCTATGAACTATTCATCGTGGCATGCTCAATTTAATGTGCTTCTTGTTGGCTATGATTTGTTGGGATTTGCTGATGGAACCATATCCCCTCTATCCATGACTGTTGTCAATGATGGGACAAGGAGGCCAAATCTGGCTTATCTTGATTGGCTTTGACAAGATAAACTACTGCTTCATTCAATAATAGCCTCCACTCCTGACTCAATCAAGCCTCTCATCACTTCTACAAAGATCTTGCATGAAGCATGGGAGAAGCTAGTACGTCTCTTTGCAAATAGGACATGTTCGTGTGTTATGAGTCCTAAGGAGCACCTAATGCTCACTAAGCATAATACTCATATGGCGATTGAATACTTACAACTCATGAAAGGTGTTGCTGATGAACTTGCTCTTATTAATACTATTATTAATTAGAATAATTTGATCATTCATATTCTCAATAGCTTGGGGTCGGAATTTAAGGAGATTTCTACTGTAATTCGAGTTTGAGAGACTCGTTGCCTTTGAAGAACTTCATGGCAAACATATTGAATTTAAATAGTATTTGAAGAGAGAAAAAGTAAGAAGTGAGGTTTTTATAGCCACTACCAACTATATAAAAAAAATCCAATATTTATCGTCATCATAACAAAGTCAAAACTGGCCCAATACAATCAATCTTTCCAATCATCCAAAGCACCGTGGTCCTCAAGCTGATCATCCAAACTAAACTTCAAGGGTGACATATCAAATTCATGATAAGTTAGGCCACACACCAAACAGTGTTATCATGCCAAACAATATTTTTTTTCTCTCAGCTGGTTGCTACTTGTGCCACTTCCTCTCATACCTTCGATAAAAGTTCGTTCATGGACTTGGCCACCTCTCACCATATAACATCCAATATATGGAATTTATCTCTTCACTTAGTTATGGTGGTTCTGATGAAATAATCATTGATCATGGGTTAGATTTGGAGATTACAGATACTAGTTCTATAATATTTTTTTTCTACTATGCTTCGTATTCATTATCTAATGTTCTATATTCTTTTTATCCAAAAAAAATTAATTTCCATCTCTAAGTTTTGCAAAACTACTCAATCTTTTATTGAATTTTTTTTGATTATTTTCTGGAGAAGGATTTCCACATCAAGGCGATTCTAACTCAAGGCCTAAATAATAATGATGTCTATGAGATGCCATCCTCGGTGCATGTATCTAAAACTTGGCCATCGGCTATGGTTGGTATTTGTGCATCACCATATGATTGGCATAAGCATCTTGCCCATCCTTCTGCTTGAATTCTTCAACATTTTTGAGGTCTGATTTACTACCCTCTTTTTCAAAGTCCACTCCTACCTCACTTTGTAATTTGTGTCAATAAAAGTCATTGACTTTCCTTTGATGTATCGAGTCTGTCAAGTCATCGTCCTCTTGATCTTCTTTATACTAATGTATGGGGTCTGGCACCTATGCAATATATTGATGTTTCAATTATTATATAATTTTTGTTGACCACTACACCAAATATATATGGTTCTATCCTATTAAAAACAAGTCTGATATCTTTTCACTATTTCTTAAATTCAAAAAATTGGTTGAAAATTATTTTTTTACTTCAATTATTTTAATATATTTGGATGGGGTGGTAATTTTCAATTTTTTTTTTTTATCTCATGGCATCACTTACCTTTAAACCTCTTTTCACACATCCGAACATAATGGTTTTGTGGAGTGTTATCATAGACATATTGTTGAAATTGAACTAATACTATTAGATCAAGCACTTATCTTTTTGGTCTATGCTCTTTAAACAACTATCTATTTAATTAATCATCTACCCACATGAGTTCTTGATCTCAAATTATCCTTTGAAGCTCTATTCAATGTCCATCCATCTTATATTAAACTTCGTATCATCGGATATCTATGTTATCCTTGTCTAAAGCTATAAACTAAAAATAAACTTGATCCTCGATCTAGACTTTGTATTTATTTTAGTTATTTATTTTATCAAAGTACTTATAAATGTTATGATTCTAGCACCAAGAAAATTTATATCTTGCATCGTGTTATCTTTGATGAATCTGTATTCCCTTTTTCCATTCATTCTCAAAATTCCTCATGTGATCCTTTGAATCTCTAGATGGCCGGCTTCCTCACAAATCAACCAACCAAAGATTGGTGTTCTTGAGCAATAATACGCCATTATATGGCACTTTGCATGAAGCATCTTGACCACCACCAACATCATGCGCAAGGCCCCAAAGTGTAGCTCCTCCACCACAATTGCATGGCAACTCCTCATCTCTAACTAAGTCTCCATCTTCACCTATAAGTCCTTCTTGTGTGTCCCCCACATGTCCACCTTTGTCATCCACCCATAAAATATCCAACCAACCTCTTCCTTTTTCCTATCACCCATTTTCATTTCTAATACAATCCCATACTGCACACGTTCGATGATCACAAGGTCCCTTTCAAACTAGAACAACTATATAGTATCACCAAACATCCCCTTCCACCTGCTCAAGAACTAACATGTGTATCTCAAGCTCTAAAAGATTCTAACCTGGTGGGCTGCTATGTCAGATGAATTCAATACTTTTCTTTCGAAGGATACTTGAAAATTAGTTTTATCTCACCAAAATCAAAATATAGTGCAATATAAATAGAGATTTTATATCAAGCAAAATTTTGATGGCAGTATTACTCACTATAAAGTGAAAATTATTATCAAAAACTTCCACCAAAGACTTGGCCTTGATTATCATGACACATTCAATCTAGTATTAAGACTAACTATAATTAGAGTTGTTCTCTATATTACTTTAGCAAAAGGGTGGACACTTCAGGATGTGAATAATGTATTTTTGCATGGTAGCCTTATTAAAGAGGTTTATATGCAACAACTATTAGATTTTATTGATCCCTCTACCTACATATGTATACTGACTTAAAAAGGCCATCTATAGACCAAAGCAGGCTCCTTGGGCATGGTATCATGCTCTTAGCAGCTTTGTTATTGAGTATAGCTTTATTCAAATAAAATTCGATCATGATGGCATTACTGCATACTTTCTAGTCTGTGGATGATTTAATTCTCACTAGCAGTGACAACTCATTAATTTTCTTACAAGTTTGTTCAAACTCTTTTAAAAAATTCTTTTTAAAAGAGTTGAGGGACCTTCATTATTTCTTAGGTGTTGAAGTTTTACTTATATCTTTTGGTCTTTTCCTCCCTCAACACAAGTATATTCGAGATTAACTTCGTCATATGCATATGTTTGGAGTTAAGGAAGTTGCTACTCCCCTGTGTACAACTAGTTGTCCTAGTCTTCATAATGGTTCTCCTCGAATTGAAGATATCGAATGTAGACAAGTTGTTGGTGCTTTACAATATCTATCTTTTACTCGGCCAGATATCATATTTATAGTCAACAAATTATCTTAATTCATGCATAAACCCTTAGAAACTTATTGGAGTGCCATCAAATGTGTACTTCGATATCTCAAGGGAACTATTTATCATGGCTTACAGCTTAGGCATTATTCTTCTCCCTCTCTTCATGTCTACTTTGATGCTGATTGGGTGGGTGATAAAAATGATTGCACATGTGCTACGACTTACATTGTATTTTTTCAAAAATAATCCTATCCTATGGAGTTCATAGAAGTAACGATATGTCATTTATCAAGCTGTTACTGCTACAACCTCAGAATTAGCTTAGGTTCTCTCATTTCTATATGAATTGGATGTCTCTATTCTCACTTCTCTGAAAATTTATTGGGATAATATTGGTGCCACATATGTATGTACTTATCCTATGTTTTACTTCAAGATGAAATGTATTGCTATAGATTATTATTTTGTGTAGGATAAAGTTTCCCAAGGTTTTTTAAAAGTCTCTTATGTATCTATCCAACACCAATTTACAGATGTACTAACTAAACCTCTGTCTTAACAATAGCTCACCTTTCTTCATTTCAAGATAGGTGTCTTCAATGGATCCCCTATCTTGCGAGGACATATTGGAGAGAATCATTGAGTATCACATTGATTAGAAAAATCTTGTATATAGTACAATAATTCAAAATAATTTTCTATTGGTAAGAATCATACAGTTCAAAAACATGCAGAATCATATTGATTAGGAGATCTTACATATAATAGAGTAATTCAAAATCTTTCTTTATTGATAAAATCATGCAGTCCAATAATCATGGAGAATCATGTCAATTAAAAAATTCTTTTATATAGTATAACAATTCAAAATCTATTTTTAACGGCAAGATCATGTAATCCAAGAATCATGGAAGATCAAGCCAACTAAGAGATTCTTTCATATAGTGTACAAATTCAAAATTATTTTCTTATAGTATGAAAGCATATCATTTTTATAATCCATTTCCTTCAATAATGTTGGCCCTATGTACTATAAATTTATAAAAATGAATGAATTATGTGTGGCCTTTTTCTCTCAAATATGTGGCCTCAATAATTGTTTTACTGGGGATGTTCCTTTGGCATATGATGTAGAGCCACTTGCACATAAATTACATTCTCCTATCGATTCTGGTAACATTTCTAATTTTTACTCCTTGTACTTTGGTTAATTACAATATATCCTAGAGACTAATCAAACAGTAGTAGTGGGGGGAGGGGGGTGGGTCAGTCGGGAACCATTCCAGAGAAACAATGGAATCTAGTGATTCTCACCATGCGAGCCCCCTACGATCCCCTATACATGGAGCTCTTCATTCACCATGAACCATGTAACTTGGGATTGTTGGGTGCATCAAAATGCCCCTTTGTAAATTATGCTAAGTTGCTTCTTAGAACCCATAATCTTGATGATTGCTATTTTTTGGAAACTCGGCTCTCCATGAATGCATTGTCTCGAGTCCAAAGGTTGATGGGTCCGACAAGCCATGATTCGACAAGCCTACCTAGTAATGGCCTTGTCATCATTCATATGAAGCATGATTTTTTTATCTCTTGCATAAAACTAAGTCGCATTATGTAAATCGAATAGGCAGTATGTAGAGAATATTTTTCAATAGGAAAGTTTTATATGATTGGCTGGTGCAACTTCAAAAGAATCTCACCTTGATGGTTTGTCACTCATTAATCATTTCCAACTGCTTCATACACTCCAGGACAACAATGCTAAACTAAAACTTCAGGCAATTTTTTAGAGACAAAAATCTCAAATTACATGGATCAAAGAGGAAGATACTAACTCAAGATACTTTCGTAAGCCCAAAATTAGCTAGTGTAGGAGGAATAAAATTTTATTGCTTCAATAGCATAACGGGAGGCTAGGAGATCATAAGGTTAGTATTTGTGATTTACTTGTACAACACTTTCATGCTCAATGGACACAACGTAATTATTCTATATATGTTAGATCGGTTGCCTCCAATTTTGGTATTGGTAAGTGCTGACCAAAATAATTATTTTATTAAACCAATTATAGATCGAGAGGTCGAAGATGTGGTCCATGGGATGCACCCAGATAAGCTTAAGACATTGGGCCCCGGTGTGTTCCTACCTCTCTTTTTACAAAAATTCTAACCTATTATTAAGGCAGATGTTATTCTCACTATCAACAAATGCTTTAGTTATATATGAAACTCATCCTTTAACCTGAAAATAAACCCTTATTACCTTCATTCATAAGAAACCTAATCCTAGCCATGTAACTGATCTAGAACTACAAGCTTATGTAATACAATCTATAAATTATGTCGAAAGTTTTAGTGCAAAGACTTAAGCCACCCATACCTAATTTTGTATTTCTTTAAGGACAAGCTTGGGACTAGAAAAAGGCTCAAAGGCCTGTTTCTAGAGAAAAAGGGGCAAAGCCCCTGTTCAAAGCTAACACAGAGATGGAATCCGTCTCCTACTCTGACATCGGTAGGATGCACTGGCTATTTAGCCACCCCACCACTCCCTCGAGAGGCCTCGAACTCTCTCTCTCTCTCTCTCTCTTCATTTATCTTGAAATTTTTCACCTTCATCATGGCCAAAACTTGCCCGTGACAAAGTAATGATGATTGTTCTCTCACCTACTTGGTTGTCCCAACTATCTCTACCTATTTTGACTCATTATTGGTTGGATTCCATCAAGAAATCATCGGATTTCACCTAACAACTATGCCTTTATTTCTCCACCCACTTCTCTCTTTCTTTTTCTTTTTTATTTTTCTGACCATTTCTAGCATCGGCACCATTATAGCATTGCCCTCGGCCTCTCCCCTGCATTTGCCTTTGTCTGCACAGTGTCTCAACCACCGATGAGCAAGCTAGAACACAAATCAAACCGAGCCAAGGAGACTCCTGCTCTACCTTTTTTTTTTATTTCCTTTTCTTGCATTGCATGACCATCTTTCTGTTGTCGTGCCTGACCGTGGGACTTTGGGTCGTGAAGCCCCACCACTATTGGCTCCAACTACTTCTGCCTATTTGCCCTCTTCCCTTTTCTAGGAGGCTAGTGCCCTTCCCCTGTTTTGCCAAAGAAAGTAGAAGAAGCAAAGAAAAAGAAAAGAGAAAAAAAAAGAAGAAGAAAGAAAGAATTTTCTCTCTCTAGACTCTTCTTCTTCTCTAGCTCTCCCCTCCGCCCCCCCCCCACATTGTTGATGGTGGACCCTAGATGATCCCCCTTTATACCCTATAATGACCTTGGTAAGGGGGTCCTGATCCCTTGGCCATTAGGCAACATGCTAGCTCCAACCCGGCCCATGCTGGACGTCACTAGATTTTCCTATCAATACTTTCTATAGTGTTATTTATATCATCATATGACTCTTAATTTATAGTTGATAAATTAGATAATCTAGATTGGACTGATCGGAATGTTAGGTGCCACTACTTCTTCAGCCCTATGAAGATTTTGAGACTTAAAAATTTTTTATTCTTAAAATAATTATGGTTAAACTTTAATAAAAATATAATTTCAGATATTTGATTATGAAGAAGAATCTTGGAATTAGTTAGATTTATCCACTCATTATTCGTGCAAGATAAATAATAATCTATTTTTTCTAGATATTTTGTTAAAATAATTTAATTTTTACATTAGATAATTATTTATTAATTTATATGCAATTAGTGAGTTTTATGAAAATATGTTATTGAATGAAAAGAAAGCATGTAATTTTGAGATAATATCTTTTTGGAATACTATTAATTTACTGATTTTCATAGGATATGTGTGTTTTGATAGGATTATTATACATATGTTATTTTAAAAAGAGAGCATTCATATGTTTATATTTGAACTCTTAGTTTGACTATATTCTGGATCTTATCAATTAGAGATTATGTATCGACATTTTGACTAGCTATTATTAAACTGATTGTTTCAATTTTTGACCCCACCATAAGGTCTAAATTTGATATTTTGGCCCATGCCGTAGTGTATTGGTGTAGTATTTAGGGTATAGGTGCAGTTATATTTCTGTTTCTAGTCTAACCATAAGGTATAAATTTGATCATAATTAAAGACTGTTGAGTTGAATGTAATTTATTTTGATTTTGATTTATAATTATGTATATGAATATATGAAAAATATTTACTTTACTAAATTTATATTTTGAAATAGAATAGATTATATCTTTATACTAATTCATGGTAATTTATATTTGACTATTGTATCTTATGATATTATATGAATTATATAGTTAAGGTATTCATTAGTTAATGGGTTGTTGAACTCTTCTCTCTTTTTTTTCAGATTCAGTTATTTAATTATTGACATAGATATTACTCTAGAAGTTAGACTAGAAGCGAGATTCGACAATATCAATATAGTTTAGATTAAAAATTATTATAATATTTTATAAGACTATTATTTGAGATTTAATTAATATAAGATTTTTAAGTTTTATTCATCAGTTAGATTTATTAAAAAAGTTAAATCTTAAAGTTTAGTTATTTAAAATTCTTTTAATTCTCATGCTTTCGATATCACATTGGAATACCTTATATACTTGTGCAGAGAATTTTTCATGAGTATATGCCCTGTTACTATGTTTGCCTTTATCATGATCAAAATTTATCGATGATGAGGTAATGACAACTCTTCTGCCACTTATTCAATCATCCTAATCATCCCTCTCTATTTTGACTCATTGTTGATTGAATTGCATTGATGAATCATCGAATTTTAGGTAACAGTCATGCCCCCGTTTCTCCACCTATCTTCTCTTTTTTTTTTAATTTTTCTGGCCATTTCTACAATCGATATTCATTGTTAGTCTCACCCCTGCATCCGCCATTAGCTTGTGTTAGTGTCCTAACCACCGGTGAGCAGGCTAGAACCTATAATCAACTGAGCCTAAAAAATCCTTGCTTGGCTCTATTTTTTTTATTTCCTTTTCTTGCATTACTAGGCCTTTAGGTTGAGTAGTCCCACCACCACGTATCCTCCCTTTGCCCTTTTCTAGTTAGGAGGAGACCAATGTCCTTCCCCTATTTTGCCAAAGAAAAGAAGAAGAAGAAGATAAGACAAAGAGAAGAAGAAAAAAGAGAAGAAACAAAAAGTTCTTTCTCTCTATAACTTCTCTCTCTCTCTTTCTTTATTGTTGATGAAGAGTGGACTCCAAAGGGTCTCCCTTTATAACCTATGCTAACTTTGGTAAGGTGGTCCTAATCCCTTGGCCGTCAAGTAGCATACCAACCCCAAGTCGGTGCATGTTGAGCATCCCTAGATTTCACCAATAATATTTTCTATAGTGTTATTTATATTCTAATATGATTCTTGATTAGTAGTTAATCAATTAGATGACCTAGATTACGTCGATCAGGATGTCAAGCACTACTACTTAGTTGGCCATATTAGGGTTTTAAGACTTAAGATTTTTTTTAATCTTAAAATAATCATGCTTAAATTTTCATAAAAATATAATTTAGGATATTTAGTTTTGAAGAAGAATCCCAAGATTAATTGGATTTGTCTGCTCATTGTTCCTGCAAGGTAAGTAATATCTATCTTTTCTAGATATTTTATTAAAATAATTTTATTTTTTTATCAGATAGATTATTCATCGATTTATATGCGATTGGTAAGTTTTACAATTTTTTTTTTTTGAATGGAAAGTAAGCATGTAATTTCAAGATAATATTATTTTTGGAATACTATCAATTTATTGATTCATATAGAATATGCATATTTTGATTGGATTGTAATATATATGTTATTTTATAGAGAGATAGCTTTGAACTTATAGCTTGACTATATTTCGGATTCTACTAATTGGGAGTTTCGCATGCATTGGCACTATGACTATTATTGAGCTCATTGTTTCTCTTTTTGACACCACCGCAGAATATAAATATGATATTCTAGCCCATGTCGTAATACATAAGTGTAGTATTTTGATCCATTCTGTAGTGTAGAGGTATCTTGCATTTAGATTAGCACTGGCCACAAAGATAATAGAGATCTTTCTACTTGTTGGATGGTACGGATCCAATCCAATTCTGATTATATCTCTATATACATGTTTTGATAAGATATGTTGCCTTTTGAGGTATAAGTACTTTTCTAAGATTTTTTTTTGCCTTGTACTCTGTAATCTCTAACTTTGAAGATAGTGAAAATCTCTGTCTATCTCTGCAATGGCTTTTTCTTGATCTAAGGATTTTTCACGTAAATCCTATGTATTTGTATTGATTTTTGTTTCTTCAATTTTTCTTTTATTGATATCTTGCTATAATATGTAGGATATAAGTGCAGTTCTATTTTTGTTTCTGACCTAACCATAGGATATAAATATGATCATAGTTAAAGATTGTTAAGTTGATCGTAGTCTAATTTGAATCAAATTTTTAATTATGTATACAGATATTTGAAAAATATTTATTTTATTGGATTTGTGTTTTGAAATGGAATTAGTTGTATCTTTATATTGATTCATGTTAATTTACATTAGACTATTGTGTCTTATGATATTATATAAATTATCTAGTTAAGGTATTCATTATTTATTAGACTATCGAGCTCCTTATCTCTTCTTTTTTTTTAGATTAAGCTATTTAATTACGGATGTAGTTATTATTCTGAAAATAGTACTAGAAGTGAGAATTGACAATATTAATATAGTTTAGATTTAGATTTATTATAATCTTCTACAATGCTATTATTTGAGGTATAATTGATGTAAGACTTTTAAATCTTATTTCTTAGTTGGATTTGTTAATAAATTAAATTTTAAATTTTAGTTATTTAAATTTTTTTTATTGTGATATATTTGATATCATATTGGAATGCCTCATATACTTGTGATAGGAGTTCTCCATAAATACGCAATGATTGCCATGACTCTAGCTTGCGATCTTTGGTTGGAGGCATTACAACTAAAGGTGCCCTTATTCATGGTCGTAGAATTGGACAATCTCCTAGTCATATAAGAAATTAGGCACTCGCTTAGTCAGGGTCAAAAAGCTTAATGCTTATTAAGGTTGATATGAAAAAACTTTTGATCGCATCCTTTGGGGTTTTGTTTTGGGGGAATCACTATAGCTTTCATCCTCATTTCATTGACTGGGTGCATGCTTGTGTTATGGACCCCAGTTTATCTTTACTAGTTAACTAGCAAGTAACCCGTACTATACAGCAGGCTCTACTTAAATGATAAAATAAATAATAAAATATAAAAAAATAAAAAAATAAATAATTTTTTAGAACATATATTTTTTTTATAAAAGATTATGTTGGTCATATTTTTTTTCTTTAAAAACATACAAACATTCAATGCAAAGTAATTGCTACTTAATAATGGCTCAATAAGATGCTATATACATCAAGTATAAGACAATGAGTATTATCCCTATCTAGAACTTCATCTTTGGAGAACTAAACTAAAATTTAAATTTATGCTATATAGATAAAGAATGAATTTATTTATTTATTTGTAGATAAAAATTTAAATTTATACTTGGAGTTAAAAGATGCTGTAGTTGCAATCAGTACTGCAATATTGTAGCTATAATTTTGCTGTGAAGAAAAAAAATAAATTATTACAACCATTCCATAAAAACTAATAAAAATAATAAATAGCTAAATATATAAAATAATTGTTAATTTTTTTTTCTAACTATGTACAACATATTTTTTCCTGCAAAAAAAGAAAGCATATCCGAAATCACATATTTTTAATTTTTTTTAAAAAATTATGGAAGATAATTTTTAAAAGACATTGTAATAGCTTCCGTAATTTTTCATCAAGAAAAAAAATAAATTATGACAATCATTCCATAAAAATAAAAAAATTTAATAAGCAACTAAACATATAAAAAAATTGTTAATTTCATTTTTTTTTAACACGTACACCATATTTTTCTCACCATGTACACCATATTTTTCTCCTAGGAGAAAACAAAGCACATCCAAAATTACATATTTTTTATTTTTTTAATAAAAATTATCAAAAATATTTTTTAAAAGATATTACCATAGCCTTCATAATTTTTTTGTAAAGAAAAAAATAAATTATTACAACCATTCTATAAAAGTAAAAAGATCAAAGAGCAGCTGAATATATAAAAAAATATTAATTTATTATATTATTTTCAAAAAATATATATATACCATGTCGTTTTGTTTTGAAAAACTTACATAAATTTCAACTGCTGCCACAGTTTTTTTTCTTCACTTGTACTGAAAAATAAAAAAATTTATCAATATCTTATTCAATCGATATTAAATTTCAATAAACTGATGTTATTATTACAATATAAATAGAAAACCATAATTTTCAAATTAGCCAATGTGGAGTCTTTTTTTGGGCAGTGATTCTGGCATTGCTCTGTACATATAGGATAAAATAATTTTCTTAAAAAATTATAAATAAATGATAAATTTATTAAATTAAAATTTATCACTAAATTCTACCAAGCTTTTTTTTAAGGGGCAAACTCATAGTACGGTAAGAACTATAATAACAAATTTATACTATACAGATAAAAAATAAATTAATTAATTTATCTGTAAGTAAAAATTTTAATTTATACCTAGAGTTAATAGATGCTGAAGCACAATGAGTGCAATGTTATGGCTGTAATTTTCCTGTGAAAAAAAAATAATTACTACAATCATTTGATAAAAATAAAAGAACTAATAAACAGCTAAATATATAAAAAAATTTACTAATTTTTAAATTTTTTTAACCATGCATACTATATTTTTTTTCCTACAGAAAAAGAGAAAGCACATCCTAAATTATATATTTTAATTTTTTTAAAAATTATATAAAATAATTTTTAAAATACATTGCAATAGTCTCTGAAGGTACGTTATCAATCTAAGTTTCTCTCTTTTTCTAAAATATATCATTTATTATTTTTTTTAAATTTTTTCTCCTTATTTTTCTTCTCCATGTTCTTCTACCGTCTCCCTTGTTTTTTTCTTGTCCAGGCTCTTCTGCCGTTTCCCTTTTTTTTGGGGCGGGGGCGGTTCCTTTCTTTCCTGACCCATCCCTCTCTCTCTCTCTCTCTCTCTCTCTCTCTCTCTCCTCCCTCCCTCCATCCTTCTCCTTTTTTAAATTTTTTTCACCTTCTTCCTCCTCAGTCGTGAGAATGGAAAAAGCAGAGGAAAAATCCGGAACTGTGGAGTCCATCCCTCTTCTTCACTAAAAAAAAATCTTTAAAGAAGTCATCGTGGTCCCGCACCGGTGTACACATACTCTCATTCCGCCGATTACACCAAACTGGTTCCCTTAGCAGCCGAACGACCGGCCTAATTCAACCCTCCGTCGACACCGACATGAGGCTCCTGAGCTCGAAATCTTCGAATCCGGGGAAGAAATCCGACCGGAAGCCCCGGATTCAGAAGGCAATGATCGATCCCAGCGGGGATTCATCCGGAAACACCGATATGAGGCTCCGGAGCTCGAAATCTTCGAATCCGGAGAAGAAATCCCGACCGGAAGCCCCGGATTCAGAAGGCAACGATCGATCCCGGCGGGGATTTTGAGGATTTTGTTTTCGAGAGGCACCCGACGATCAGAAGACAATCCGGAACTGAGGGGCGTCAGACCCAGTGGCCGGGATGACTGCCCACCGGCACGGTTCGAGCTCGTCGGAGACCGAGCAGTACCTGGCCAACGTCACTTTGTCGCCGGAGGCCGCAGCCGATCCGAACTCGAACACGGTTGCGTCCAACGGCCGCCGCAGTTCCACCGCCCCGTTCATCCCGATGGCCTCCCCCGCGAATGATGCGACTCGGGAGGACACTGCGGGCAAAAAAAAAAAAAAAAAACTAAAATTTAACACGTAGCATTATGGGAGGTTATTTTATAATCTAACTAGCTTAGCATTGCACGGCAAATATTTATTTTTTTAAATAATATTTTTATAAATTAAAAATTTAATATAATATAAAAAATATCATCGGTGATATTAAATATTCTTAATGAAAATATAAATATTTAAAATATTTAAAAAATATAATATTTAAAAAATATTTTATTTTATTTAATTATTTTATTCTATTTATTTTATATATATTTTAAATTCATGCCAATTTTGAGATATTAAAAGGCAGATTAAATTCAAGAAATATGCAGAAAATGTGGGACCTTTATCAAAAATATCTTCTTGATAATTAATTCGGGATGGTTGTCTTAGAGAATGATCCATGACATGAATCATGGAGCAGATCCCTCCAGGAGTGAAGTCCAATTGGCTCTTAACCCTTTTCTCCAGGTACTGGATCCTCCATTTGAGAAACCTCTGCTTCTTCTCCTCGTTGCTGAAGGCCTTGGCATAAAGCTCCTAGTTTTGAAACTCTCCGTAGACGTTATAGCACACAACGTGGCCCTCCTTGTCGAACCCGTGCATGAAAACCACCTTCTCCATCTCTGACAGGCTAAGGTCCTCTTCGAGAAGGGTGTCAATACCGAACTGCTTCCTCCAGATTATGGCATTCTTGATCATGGCCATGGTCTCCTTCACCTTAAACTCCTTGGCACGGTGTCGCTCTTCTCGTCACCCACAAGGGGGATGCCCTAGATGAACACCTCCTTCGGTGCCATCACGACCGTCGGTGCTTCACCAGAGGCCTCTTTTTTCGGCTCTGCAGTCGGCACTGCTGGAGTCACCTCCTTCGTGGTTGGCGGAGTGATGGGGACCACGGTCTCCTCGATCACCTCCATCGTCTTGGCCCCATCCTCATCCACCATGACGGCCTTCTCCTCCGTTGGTGGCGACGGAGAAGCCATCTCCTCGACCACCACCATCTTTGGGGGTTCTTCCGATTCTGCTGGCTTCAAGAGCTCCTCCTTTGCTTCCACTACCTTTGGAGGCTCCTCCGACTCCTACTCGGCTGGAGCAGGGGCGGACAGCTCCTCAACCTTAGCCTCCTCCTCCTTCGGGGCAGCAGCGGTGGCTGGAGGTGGAGGTGGCGGGAGAGGGGAGGCTTCGGGTGGAAGGCTTGAAACGAACGAAGAGGAAACACGTGGCTCCCCCCCACCCCCATAAAATACCACATGTTAAACCGAGGAGGAAGCGAGAGAGGGAGAAGGGACTCGTCCTCTCGCTTTGTCCAGGCAACACTCCATCGTGACGCATGACGGCCCCAACTCCTTCCTTTCGATCCTCTTCTGTGGGTGCTTATGATGATGGAGAGGGGGAGGTCGCTGCCGACGATGCACGACAGCTACCGCGATGATGAATGATGGCCGACATGTCGATCTCAACTGGCACTTTGATGACGGCCCCAGCTCCATTTCCGTGCACTCCGACGACAACACTACAAGAAAAGAATATTTTTGCGATGGAATTATTTGCGATGCAAATAAATTTCGTCGTCAATACAGTATTTATGATGAAAAATATTTTTCATCATAAATAATAAAATATTTATGATGAAGATATTTTTTTATCAAAAATAGTTTTCTATCAACGACAGAAAAAAAAATTTCATCATAAATATGAATTATTTATGATAAATATTTTCATCATAAATAATAAATCATTTATTTTAAATTTAAATTTCTAAATATTCATGATAAATTTTTTTTATCATAAATAATTTCAGTATTTATGATGAAAAATAATTTTTTATCAACAATAAACTTATTTTCAATGAAAATATTTCATCACCAATATTTGAAAAGAAATAAAAAATTTAAAAAAATTCAAAAATTATAGATTATTTATGACAAAAATAATCCATCATAAATAATCAAGTATTTGTGACCAAAAAATATTTTCATCATAAATACTCAATATTTATGATGAAAATATTTTCATCATCAATATTTAAAAAAAATAAAAAATTTAAAAAATTCAAAACTTATAGATTATTTATGATGAAAATAATCCATCATAAATAATTGAGTATTTGGAATCAAAAATTATTTTTATCATAAATACTAAATTATTTACGATGAAAATATTTTCATCATCAATATTTTAAAAAAAGTAAAAAATTTTAAAAATTTAAAAATTATAAATTATTTATGATAAAAATATTCTGTCATAAATAATTGAGTATTTACAACCAAAAATTATTTCCATCATAAATACTAGACTATTTATGATAAAAATATTTTCATCATCAATATTTCAAAAAAAATAAGAAATTTAAAAAAATTTAAAAACTTCAAATTATTTATGATGAAAATATTCTGTCATAAATAATCAAGTATTTATGAGCAAAAATAATTTTTATTGTAAATACTTAATTATTTATGATGAAAATATTTTCATCATTAATATTTTAAAAAAAATAAAAAATTTAAAAAAATTATAGATTATTTATGATGAAAATATTTTATTATAAATAATCGAGTATTTGTGATCAAAATTTATTTTCATCATAAATACTCGATTATTTATGATGAAAATATTTTTGTCATCAATATTTTAAAAAAAATAAAAATTTAAAAAATTTAATATTATACATTATTTGTGATGAAAATATTCTATTGTAAATAATTTAGTATTTGTGACCAAAAATTATTTCCATCATAAATGCTGGATTATTTACGATAAAATATTTTCATCATCAATATTTCAAAAAAATAAAAAATTTAAAAATTATAGATTATTTATGATAAATTTTTTTTATCATAAATAATCAAGTATTTATGATAAAAAATAATTTCCATCATAAATAGTCGATTATTTATGATAAAAATATTATCATCATCAATATTTAAAAAAAATTAATAATTTAAAAAAAATCAAAAGTTGCTTATTATTTGTGATAAAAATTTTTCATTGTAGATAACTATTATTTACGATGAAACTTTTATTTTCATCATAAATACTCGATTATTCATGATGAAAATGTATTCGTCGCAAATACTTAAAAAAATTAAAAATTTAAAAAAATTAAAATTTATTATTTATGATAAAATTTTTCATCATAAATAATATTATTTATGATAAAAATTTTATTTTTATCATAAATATTTTTATTTACGATAAAAATATTTTCGTCATCAATATGTAAAAAATCAAAACTTTAAAAAAATTATAAAATTTAAATGATTAAAGAACCCTAGACACTTAGACATCAAATGATTAATCAATTCAAAAAATAGGTTAGCTACTGGTTCACAATACTATGACTTAATATAATTTTTATGAGGATTTTAATGGTCTCATGCATATTCTAATATAATCAATTACAATGATGCACTATTATAGTTGTATCTAAACATAACAACTAATCATGGCATCTAATCATATCTCTAAGATATAAAATCATAATCATGCAATATAATTACAACATAGCAACTTAAGCATATCATATGCATGAATACAAAATACTTCTTTCACTGTTCTTCTTCTTGGGACATCACTATCGCACCCCTACATGCCATAAGAGTACTCCATAGAATAGGAAGAGAGGGTCTTTGAATCCTACTTGCTCTTATGACTAGACGGCCTAGTGATGAACCCCAATTCAAGTATTAGGCTACTAAAAAAGATTCTATACATACATCATACATTTAACTAAAAACATATCTCTAAGATATGCTAGGATTTGGATGTTCAATTGGGTTCAACCCTTGACCCAACTTGAACCAAACCAAAAATTCAAGCTTGATCACAATCAAGATAATATTTTAATCTTTAATTATATAGATCAAGATAGGCTCTGATACCACTGTTGGATTTTGATGGCGCAGCAGAAGGATTAGGTGTTTAAAATTTTTATTTGAAAATTTTAAATACTTGATGCACCAGAAATCCTAATGCCTATGAATCCTTGACTATATCAATCAAAGTATAATTAAATTAAACTTGGATAAGAAGAATACCTGTAGTGCTAATTTAATTTTCATAAGACGTCCAAGTATCAACCCTCTAATGGTGATCCATACAAAAATTGAACCAAAGACAGCGCTCCTTCTTTACCTTACTTCAAGAGTTCTAGTCTCTAGAACTCGACTAGCCTCGTACCGATCAGATTTCTTCAATAACCTGACTCCACCCTTTCAGAGCCTCTTCTGAACTTCTGATTCTTCTTTTGATGAAAAAATATTTTTCATCGTAAATATGAATTATTTATGATAAATATTTTTATCATAAATAATATATCATTTATTTTAATTTTAAATTTTTAAATATTCATGATGAAAATATTTTTATCAAAATAATTTTAATATTTATGATAGAAAATATTTTTTTCATCGATAATAAACTTATTCCCCAAGAAAATATTTCATCACCAATATTTAAAAAAAATAAAAAATTTAAAAAATTTTAAAATTATAGATTATTTGTGATAAAAATATTTTATCATAAATAATTAAGTATTTATGACCAAAAATAATTTTTATTGTAAATACTCGATTATTTATGATAAAAATATTTTCATCACCAATATTTTAAAAAAAATAAAAAAAATAAAAAAATTATAGATTATTTATGATGAAAATAATCTATCATAAATAATTAAGTATTTGTGATCAAAAATTATTTTCATCATTAATACTCGATTATTTATGATGAAAATATTTTTATCATCAATATTTTTTAAAAAAATAAGAAATTAAAAAAATTCAAAAATTATAGATTATTTATGATGAAAATAATCTATCATAAATAATCATATATTTGCAATCAAAAATTATTTTTATTTTAAATACTCTATTATTTATGATAAAAATATTTTCATCACTAATATTTAAAAAAATAAAAAATTCAAAAAATTCAAAAATTATAAATTTTTTATGATGAAAATAATTCATCATAAATAAATGAGTATTTACAACCAAAAATTATTTTCATCATAAATACTCAATTATTTACGATAAAAATATTTTCATCGCCAATATTTGGAAAAATAAAAGATTTAAAAGATTTAAAAATTATAAATTATTTATGATAAAAATATTTCATCATAAATAATAGAGTATTTATGATCAAAAATTATTTTTATCATAAATACTAGATTATTTATGATGAAAATATTTTCATCACTAATATTTTAAAAAAATAAAAAATTTTAAAAAATTAAAAATTACAGATTATTCATGATGAAAATATTCTATCATAAATAATTAAATATTTATGATTAAAAATAATTTTCATCATAAATATTTAATTATTTATGATGAAAATATTTTTATCATTAATATTTTAAAAAAATCAGTACTTTAAAAAAATCAAAAGTTACTTTTTATTTGTGATAAAATTTTTTATCATAAATAATAATTATTTTTGATGAAACTTTTATTTTCATCATAAATACTCGATTATTCATGATGAAAATATTTTCATCGTAAATACTTAAAGAAATCAAAAGTTTAAAAAAATCAAAACTTATTATTTGTGATGAAATTTTTCATCGTAAATAATGATATTTATGATGAAATTTTTATTTTCATCATAAATACCTTTATTTATGATGAAAATATTTTCATCACCAATATGTAAAAAAATTAAAATTTTTAAAAAATTATAAAATTTAAATTTCTGATTTTATGTAAGACAACTGCATTTATTTCTTATAACAGCTGTATATATCTTTTGTCCTTTTGCATAGTAAAGAAGCAAATATGAGTTATGATCTAGATTGAACTTTTTGTATGAAAAAATTATATGAAAGTGTGTGATATTCGTGAATTAGAATGAATAGATTTTTTTGAATGAAATGAGCTATACGTTGATTTGTGACGTAAAATTTATCTGCTCATCGCTGTCACTATTACTAGTGATATCAATGAATCTTTCTGATGGAGTTCTGCCTTAAGCTGCATGAAAGGAGCCTCCACGATCGTTTTTCGCATCGATTGATGCTCAAATGTATCTCTGTAGGAGTTTCAATCATGAGAAGACAAACAATATCAGCACTCATCTTCCTAGCAATGCAAAGTGTAAATATGAGCTTGTGCTTTATAACATCACTTGCACTATCCATAGGTTTGCTTTGATTTTAGTTAATTGCTAGATCTTTAATGCTCACATAATTCTGTGATGTTCTCGTACTCTGACTTCCAGAATGAAGACTCTAAGAAGAAGACGAGCTCCTTGGAGATCGAAGATCTCAAAGCTATCGATCTCTCATAGTGCCCATTCCATTGTGGAAGTTGAAGAGCTGTTCTTATAACAATTATTAGCGATGTAAATTAAACTTTTCATCGAAATTATATTTTTTATATACATATTTTTTTTAAAATAAATCATAGATTAACTATTTATATAAATTTATTTTGATAAATAAAAAATTAAATTTTTTGATGAAATTATTTTAAAATATTTTTAGATAAAAAACTTTTATATTAAAAAATTAATTTTATTTTTCATTATGAATATTTTTTTAACATCATTTTCTATTGTTAAATTTTTTGGATGAAAAAATTTCTTGGTAAGAAAAATCTAAAATTAATTTTTTTATAAAATTATTATTGAAAAGATATTTAATTATTAGTGATATAAAATGAATTTTTATCGTAAATAGTCTTTAAATTTTAGAAACCTTTTTTAGTGAGAAAATTAATTATTGATGATAGAAATTAAATTTACATTGCTAATAAGCTTATTAATGATGAAATTTTATGTTTTCATCGCCAATAATTTTTTTATAATTTTTTTAGAAAAAAATTTTAGTAAAATTTTTTTTGATGAAAATTATTAACGACGAAAACTAAATTTTCATTGCTAATAATCGTATTAAGGACTAAATTATTTTTTTCATGATAAATAATTTTTTTTAGATGGAAAATTTTTTTTAGTGGGAATTTTTTTTGGCGAGAATTATTGAAGATGAATTCTAAATTTTTGTTGCTAATAAATTTATTAATGATGAAATTTTTTATTTCAGTGCCAATAAATTATTTGGGCAAAAAAATTTTTTTAATAAATTTTTTTTTGACAAAAATTATTGACGATGAAAATCAAATTTTCATTGATAATAATATTACTAATGATGAAATTTTTTTCATCATAAATAATTTTTTTTCAGGAAAAATTTTTTTAGTGAAAAATTTTTTTGACAAAAATTATTAGCGACGAAAATAATTTTTTGTTGCTAATAATATTATTAACTACGAAAATATTCATTGCTAATAGTTTTGCATTCAATGCATGTCAACTCGACGTCCCGTCGTGCGAAATCCTCTCCCCCCTCCTCTCTCCCCTCTCTCCTCTCCTCTCCTCTCTCCCTCTCTGTGCTCTCCCTAAGCTCTTCCCTCTCCTCTCTCCCCTCTCCCTCTCTATGCTCTCCCCCCTCTCTTCCCGCCGGTGAGCTCAGCCCCACCGTCTCCGTTGTCGTCCGCCGTCTGTGTCGTTGCTGCACCACCGTTGCCATTGCCGTCCACCAGAGGTAGGGTTCTTCCAATCCTTTTTTTTGTGTTGATCGGGCCAACGAGGGGCGAAGGGGGTTGCAGGGGGAGCCGTGGGTGGCCGACGGCGCCATGAGGCTGGGGAGGGGGTCAGTCGGCAGAGATGGGGTCGGTGGATGGTCGGGGGTGAAATAGGGGTGGGGATGGGTTCGAGGGCGGCTGGGGGCGAGACGGGGGTGAGGAGGTGGCCGTGGGTAGCCGACAGCGCCATGGGGCTGGGGAGGGGGTCGGCCGATGGAGATGGGGTCAGGGGGCAGTCGGGTGCGAAATGAGGGTGGGGATGGGGTCGGGGGGCGGTCGGGGGCAAGACGGGGGAGGGGAGGTGGCCGTGGGCGGCTGACGGCACCACAAGGTTGAGGATGGGGTTGGCTGGTGGAGATAGGGTTGAGAGGCGATAGGGGGCGAAATGGGGCGGGGATGGGCTCGACTGTGACACGGCGGTGCCATGGGGCTGCGAAGGTGGTCAATCAGGGAGGGGGGTCGATCGGGGAGGTGTGGGTGATGGCAGGGAGGTGGTCGGCCAGGGAGGGGCGGGTGACAGTGGGGGGAGGAAGGGAAGAGAGAAAGGAGGAGGGGAAAAGGAAAAGAAAAAAAAAGAAAGAAAAATAAAAAAAATAAAAAAAATATTAATCAAATATTTTATTATTTGATTAATAAAAATTAAATCTGGATCATGATTTAAATTGGATCGAGGTCAGGATTCGGATCGAGATCCTGATTTGGATTGAGATCCAGATTAGGATCTGATCAGGATCCGAGTTGGAATCTGGGTCGTGGAGGGTTGGAGATGGCAGCGGTGCCGCGGGAGGTGGCTTGCGAGGGGTGGGTGATGGCGGCGGTGCCTCAGGAGCAGGGGTCGTATGGGCCGAGTCCGGACGGCATGGGGTGTATGACAGCTCCGGCACCGTAGGAGCAGGGGCCGTGGGAGGCCAAGTCCGGAGCTCGTTTAGGAGAAAAAATATTTTAAAAAAATATTTTTAGGTAAAAAATATTTTAAAGAATATAAAAAATTATTTATTATTTTTAGATAAAAAATATTTTAGAAAAAAATAAAAATCATTGGATCCTCAGGATTAGGTTTACACATATGTTGATTATTGTGATTCGGAGGAGGATCTACATATCGAGGAAGATATGAATATTGATGAATAGATCTATATTCTTTGTTCAATCTTCTTTTGCAATAATAATATACGATATAATTCTATTCATTAGAATATAATTTATTTATTATTATTATTATTTAATATTATATTTATTTATATGTCAAAAAAAATTGTAGGAGACAGATGACGATGTTCGCATTCACAGTCTACCCTAGAGACTGAGATGCCTTCACTAATTTTCACTGCCACACCAGCTCTGTTGCCAGAGGGTCCTGCACTAGCAGGTTCTAGTGAGCCGGGTCTGAGTGATATTATGATACTTTTTATATAATAAAATTTATTTTTTTTATTTGGATAGCTATCATATTAATGATTTATTTATTGTTGTTTCAGATCAGTCTCTACCAGTAGTGAGGCGAAGGCGAGATCCATCGAAAAATCTCGCTCTAGAGTATTGGAGATGCGACCACCCGAGACAGCGTCTCCATATTGAGATACCATCTGGCTACACCATGCCCATTAGGGGATGGTGCGAGCCATGGCAAACTGAGCTGGGCATCATATGCTGTAGCTATGCCCCCGTATTGCTTTTTGATTAGTATCATGTTATGCCGACTCAGAGAGAGATTTTTTACACAGAGAGAGATTTATTTATAGGTAAAATAAATTATACTGTAAATATTTAATTAGCACGGTATTCTTCTAATATTTGTTATTGACAGGATGTATTTGATATTATTGATTTTAAGGAGGATCGCATGCGGCGAGCCGTGGATGCTCATTTATCTTTATATTTTAAGGAGTATCGTCACTACATCCATCAGCATTGGTACCATGTGATGCAGGATCATGGGGTGAAAGCAGTGCGACAGCGGCCCTATGACAACATCACTATAGATGATTGGACTGTTATATGCCGGCATTACGAGGATCTGGCATATCAGGTTACACATCCAAACTTTTTTTTTAGAGTTTAATGATTGAATCATTTATTTTTAAATTCAGTTTGTTACCTACTAATTTGACTGCTAACTATACAAAGAAGATGTGCCCAGAATGCCATGAATCGAGCTAGACAGATTGTACCACATTATGGGGGTTCGAGGTCGTTTGCTCGTCACATGGAGCAGATGGTAAGTAATTTCTAATTAGTATATAATTCTCTAGCTATTTAAAATTTTTTTAATTAATTAATTATTTCTAAATTACAGAGAGATGTTGAGAGTGGCGAGCTTCCTGATAGGATTGATATCTACCAACGGATCCACCAACGACGGTCAGGAGAGTGGACGACGGGGAGCCAGAATCTCTTTGTAAGTTTTTTCAATTATTTTTTTCATTCGCAGTTTAATTTTCAGTATGAAATTAAAATAGCTATAACTTTAATTTTCAAGACCGTATGATAGACATCAGATTCTAGCCTACCCCTGAGGGCTCGACTGCATCCATAGATGACAAGATCTGTGATCAGTTGCTTGGTACGAGATCCTGTTATATTAGAAATCTAGGGCATGGGATCCCTACTCTCTCATCCTCACGCTCGTCCAAGGCTGACATCCATACTGTTTGTGATGCTCGGTTGGTGGAGGTGCAGAGGCAGACTGAGCAGCGAGCTGATGAGTTGATTGTACGTGTCAATGAGTATTAGCGACTCCAGATCCAGATGATGGAGCGGATGGCATAGAAGGAGTAGATGATGCAGTTGATGAGGCAGCAGCAGGCTGGTCCGAGCTTATCTGAGCGCTCCCCTTCTCTAGTCCGTTCTCTTTCTATAGATGCCGATATTTGACGGCCTATTTGTGTAGCTTTTTATTTTTATTTTAGATCTCTTATAATTTTAATTTAATGTAATAAAATGATGAAATTTATTTATGAGTTTATTATGTAATTTTTTTTAATTTTATATTTTTAATTTATAAAAATTTATAAATATAAATTAAATATATATATTTATAAATTATTTTTAAAAAAAATATCTATAAATTATTAGCAATGAAATTATTTCTGACGAAATATTAGTCACTAAAAAATATATTAGCAATGAAAAATTGGTCATAAATAAAATTTTTAATAAATTTAAAAATATTAAAATTTTATATTAAATTAATAATGATGAAAATATTTTTATCATAAATAATTAAAAATTTATTACTAACAAAAATTTACATCAAAAATTGAAATATTTATGATGTAAAATTTACATCGCTAATATTTTTTTAAATTTGATTTTCATAAAATATTTTAATTAAATTAATAATGATGAAAATATTTTTATTGTAAATAATGATATTTGTGATGAAAAATTTACATCACTAATATTTTTTTAAAATTTATTTTTATAAAAATTTTTAATTAAATTAATATTGATGAAAATATTTTTATCGTAAATAACCATAATTGCAATGAAAAATTTACGTCGCTAAATTTTTTTAAAATTTTATTTTTATAAAAAGTTTTATTTAAATTAATAGTGATGAAAATATTTTTATTACTATAATTTAATATTTATTAGCGATTAAAATTTACTTCGAAAATTGTAATATTTGCAACGAAAAATTTACGTCGCTAATATTTTTTTAAATTTAATTTTTATAAAAAATTTTAATTAAATTAATAGTGATGAATAAAATTCATCATAAATAATTAATTTTATCATAAATTATTTTTTTATGATTAAAATTTTTTATCGTAAATAGTTTTTGAAAAAAATAATTTTTTATTATTTATGATGAATTTTTTTTCCATCATAAAAAATTATCAACGATGGTATTATTTGCAACAAATATTAGTGATAAAAATTTCATCGCTAATAACCATTAGCGATGAAAATCGATTATTAATGATAAATTTTTTTATCGCTAATATCCTGTTTTGTTGCAGTGCAATGCGCGATGGCCTTCGCTCCTTTTCCACGAGCATTTTTTTTTTCTTTCTACTACCTTTGGAGGCTCCTCTGACTCCCGCTAGGTTGGAGCAGGGGCAGACGGCTCCTCGGCCTTGGCCTCTTCCTCCTCCGGGGCGGCAGCGAATGTGGGAGGTGGAGGTGGCGAGGGAGGGGAGGCTTTGGACGGAAGGCTTGAAATGAATGAAGAGGAAACACGTGGCTCCCCCCCCCCATAAAATGCCCTACATTAAACAGAGGAAGCAAGAGAGGGAGAAAAGACTCATCCTCTCGCTTTGTCTAGACGACACTCCATCATGATGCACGATGGCCCCAACTCCTTCCTTTCGATCCTCTTCTACGGGTGCTTACGACGATGGAGAGGGGGAGGCCGTTGCTGACAATGCACGATGGCTACTGCGATGATGCATGATGGCTGGCACGTCGAGCTCAGCTGGCACTCCGACGATGGCCCCAACTCCTTTCCCGTGCAACAGCAACGCGTGATGGCCTCCGCTCCTTTTCCGCAAGCATTTTTTTTTCCTTTTATGTGGTAACATGGCCAAAGGAGGCCCTATATTGCTACCACGTGATGAACGGAGGCTTCTCCATTGAGAGGCCTCTATTTTTATCCCCCATAAAATGCCACATGTTAAACGGAGGAGAAAGTAAGAGAGGGAGAATGGACTCGTCCTCTCGCTTTGTCCAGGCGACACTCCATCGTGACGCATGACGGCCCCAACTCCTTCCTTTCGATCCTCTTCTGCGGATGCATACGATGATGGAGAGGGAGAGGCTGCTAACGACGACATGCGACGGTTGCTGTGATGATGCATGATGGCCAGCATGTCGAGCTCAACTAGCACTCCGACGACAGCTCCAGCTCCTTTTCCATGCAACGGCAATGCGCGATGGCCTCCGCTCTTTTTCTACGAGCATTTTTTTTTTCCTTTTACATGGTAACGTGGCCCAAGTAGGCCCTATATTGCTGTCACGTGGCGAACGGAGGCTTTTCTATTGAGAAGCCTCCATTTTTATATGTATATATATTAGATGTGTCAATACAGAATGCCATCTTTATTCTATATATTATTTTATTATTATTATATAAATAGATCCCTTCTCGATTTAACCCATCAATCGGCCTTAGGCAAGGAAGTTTCTTGTCTCCTTATTTGTTCATTCTCGTCTCTGACATCCTTTAGAGATTGTTAAAATTAGCTGTGCTGCATCAATTAATAAGGGCCTATAGACCAGGGCGGCAGGGGCTTTCTATCTCTCATCTATTATTTGCTAAAGACCTCCTATTGGTTGCCTATGCTATCACAAGAGATTCTATGTGCCTCAGAATGATTATGGATCCTTACTGTGCTTTATCGGGGTAGGTAATCCATATTACAAGTACAGTTACCTCTAGTCCTCTTGATCACATAGTTAAAGGTCAAATTAGAAGACTCCTAAATATGAATTTGGCAGTATTTAGGTGTGCCAATGGCTGGTAGCAGGCAGCATTGATCTTATTTGCTACCAGCATTGATCTGATTTTAACTTTTTGATTGATAGAATAGATGTTCATATAGCTGGATAGCAATAGAGGGCTTTTTCCTTTGCAGGAAGAGCAACCTTGTTCCATCTATTCTAGCTTCTATTCCTATCTATACTTTGTCAACTATACATATCCTCTTTACAGTTCTACAGCTGTTGGAAAGGGACTTCAAAGCATTTCTATGGGGCCATTCCGTGCGAAAAAGGGGCATACATCTGGTTTCATTGAATTTGATTTGTTCACCTAAGTCTCATGGTGGGCTAAGGCTTCAATCTTTGTAACTCAAACAGCAGATGCTTTCGGCTAAGCTGGCAGCACATGTGGTCTTACAACCTCAGCCCTTAGGGTTACAAGTAGTTGCTGCTAAGTATAAAAATTTCTTGGGTTTTGGGTTATGTATAGTAGTTCATGCAAAACATCAATGATTTGGCACCGAGTTTGCTTAGTGGCATATCTGGTTCAGCTGCAATTTATTTGGTCTTTGGCGGATGGCACTCGAGTCAATCTTTTTTAGCTAATCCCATACTGTTCTTCACTTCCCCTCAATGTGTGGCCTACATTCTTTAATATGGATGTGGATCTGCCTCATGTGCAGGTTGCTAATTTTATACAGTCAGATCGAAAGTGGGACAGTGGGGCTTTTGCAAGGGTGTTCTCAGTTTAGATGATAACCCACTTGATCAACAATCCCATTGCGCAAGGTCCATAGACTGATATGATCAGTTGGAGCACTAGCCTATGGAACCTACTAGTATGTTATGGAGTTAAGGTTTTCTGTTAGAAATGGATCATATCTAAATTGCTTTGCAAACTGCTTTATATGAGAGGCATTATAACATGATTAATTCTGTTGTGATCTTTGCTTTCATATAGTGGAACATATTGAGCATATTTCAATTGCTTGGGTTTTCCCTAAGGAATGTTGGTGGCTTCTAGCACTCTACTTGATTTTATGTGGTAACACTTAGAATCCTTTGCCTGTGCAAACTATGCTGTCAGTGGCCCAGGAAGAGAGGCCGAAGATGGCTGCCATGGCATATACCTCATGGTTCATATGGAATGCTTGGAATCTCAAGCTGTTTCAGCATCCTACCATGTGCTCCATGTAGTTGGTAAGGAATGTTATGTATTTCTATCATGATTTGCTTTTATATGTTGACTCGGTTGGGTGATAACATAGTCGAGGCATTGGGGAACTTCTTCTGGTTCTTTCTCACATTTGTCTTGTCACTTTTAGCGTCCTGGACTTCTCTGCTACTTAGTGTTCTCAAAATCAACTTTGATGGATGTGTGATCCTATCTGCAGCTGGTGCCGGTTAAAGTTATGCTACCATGGATTCTAGTGAGGCCTTAGTTGGAGTGGTAGGCATGGGGCTTAATTCTTGTATCATCTCTCTTGCCAATCGGTGCGAGCCCAGGCTTCGTTCAGGATGTTGTCTGCTTGTTTTAGACTAACTAGATTTGGATTGAGGGCGACTCTGCCACTATAATGCAGGTAACCCTCTTTATCTGGCTAACTAGAAACAATCTATGGTGGTGTTCGTTGTTTCGCATACTTATCAGGAAGATAATCAGGCAGCAGATTGGGTTGCCTCCCAAGCACTCCACCAAGGTTTGGTCCTTATAGCATCCGGGCCTCTTTCTTCGCACTTCATGGGTATTCTCTTAGCTGATGGTATATGTGATGCAATTTTATTTATTTTGGACTACTTATACTGTTTGGTTGTACATTTGCTTGCACCAAAAAAAGCAAGAAAGAAATGATTGTCATCATCACCAAGTTTCCAAGAGCTTGACCGTCTTTTTCTAGATACATAAAAGCTAAGATAAAAATGAGAAATATCATAATATATATTGAATGATTATTACATTACCTAAGTGCATGTGGATAAGTAAAATGACCTAAAATAGGCGGATAAGGATTTACAATTCTAATCAAAGATCACTAGTTGGGTTAAAAAACATTATCTTAGAGATTTTATAATCAAAACCTTTGAAATCCGAATTCTAATAAAAGAAAGCTGACATGAAATAAGAAAAGGAGGAAAGAAATCTTATTTTACAGAATTTTTTATGAAAATAATTAAAATCTTCCAAAAGAAAAAAAAAAAAGTGCTGGCATGCGGAGAAGAAAGTAAAGAAGGAAATAAGCAGTGCTAAAAGAAAGGAAACAAGAAGGAGAAAGGAAGGATTTGGTATATAAATCCAAAATAAAAAGAAAGAAAGATCTAACCATGGACATGATCCAAATTCCAAATCATATATTTCAATAATGAATAAAGGTGCTACATTCTAAATGTACCAAGGTATTTGACTAATTTGACGCTTTTCCTTTCTGTTTTGGTTTTCGCAAGAAGACTAATTTCACAGCTTTGGGCTGAGGCTTATGCATATGCCGTTAGCTTAGGACTGTTGCCTATACTCTTCTCGTGGTTCTATTGTCAAATATTTGTAAGCAATGCAATCACTTTTCTTCTTCTTCTTCTTCATCTTCAACTCCTTGACACAAATTTTTCTCTTTTATGATTTTGTTGATGGATATGCTGTGATCACAAAAAATATCACTGTCGATAAGTCTGGGCATGGAGATTTCATGACCATTCAAGAGGCCATTAATTCAGTTCCTGACGGCAATAACCAATGGATTAGGATTCATGTTGTGCAAGGAATCTATAGGTTTGTTTTCTTGGCCTTCTATTTATATGTACTGAAGTTTTTCGGAAAGATTATTTCATATGCTCATATTACTTTTGGTTCCTCAACGTTCTTTGTTTATTACATCACATCAAACATGAACGCTTGCTTTTGATTGTTTCGATCCTCTCTATCTATCGATGGATATATAAATGTAGAATCAATATTTAAGAAATCAGAGAGCTTATGGCAATGGGGTAAGGCAAATTAGTCCTGTGTTGACATAACCCAAAACGATCTTCTTTCTTTGGGAAAAGATATATTTAGCATCCAATCTTGTTATATGGGACAAAACGATCCTTTCCATCCAGCTAAAGACCATCTCCACTGTTATTTTTCGATTAAATGATGATTATAAACCTAATTTTACTATTATTGTGTCACAAGCATTTTTTGTAGAAGGATCCATGTTTCCTTTTTTTTTTTTTTTTTTTTTTTGATAAGGCAGTTCATTCAAATAGCTTTTGTATAAATATAATTAAGAGAATCAAAAAATAAAAGATTCTAAAATAGTCCGAGAGCCACCTCCACCTTGAACTACAAAACTTAATGACATAGGCTGCTATTAAGTCAGCCACGGTATTTGCCTCTCGAAAAATATGTCTGATGGTCAGGGCAGACCATGTTTCATCACTATTTAGCAGTCGGAAATCTTGATGTTATAATCATTATTAAGAACAGTAGAGCTGGTCTTTAGTTGAATAATAGAGATTATTTATCCAACCCCTCAAAAAATGAGTTGGCAAAGGACTAGCAACCTTATTGGCAATTTCAATCAAGAAGAATTGGTGGCAAGTTCAACTTTTAGACCTATTGCTGAATACAAGGCATCCCAATTTAATTTAGGCACCAAATATGATAGAACTACATTTTATATCTTTCACTGTTTGCACAGGGAACAGGCCTCCATACCATCCCAAAAGGAGTATATCTTGCTAGAAGGTGAAGGGCGCCAACTGACGTCAATTGAGTGGGATGAGGCGGCTCCCAATGATTTGATTAATCAGAACATCAGTCTCTCAAATACTATACTTGCTGAAGGAGCGTTTGGTGCTACTTTCAGTATCCTTGCAAATAATTTTGTCATCAAAGATATTACATTTAAGGTAAGCATACATGGACCCCTCAAATCCACTAATAAAAATCCAAGATAGATATGTCCTTATTTTAAACATTTTCTACAACCAACCTATCACAAAAGAGAATGTCAAGACCACAATTGACAATCATGTAGCTTTTTGTTATTTGAGGAACATGCATTGTCCAAAAATTATGTAGATGAGAGTTTCTATGGTAGGTATGATTGACATGGTTATCTGACAAGAACAGCAAGAAAAAACAAAAATGACAACAACAATAAAATCTAGTCTTACACTATATAGAAGATATCTTATCGATCCAGATATATTCTTCCCAGTTCAGAGCTCAGAGCTTATACAAATATAGTGATAATCTTCTGCTAAATTTCACTACAAAATACCTAAATGTCATTATAATTTGGATTAAATTCAAGGGGTAGACAATTTTGCCTGCCTTCGGTAGTTAGGTGTCATCAAAATATTAATATATAGGTTTGGTGAGTTCAGTGGATAGAAAATATATAGCTCAAAAATAATCTCATTTTCATTCTTCCCGAAGCAAAAATCTAAAGCATGATTAGATATGTTCATATTATCTACATTGAATGAACCATATGTATTACTAAAGTAAATCCTAATACAATGCTCTTTTTGGTAGAATACATACGACCACATCAAATATGGAGCCAAACAAGCAGTAGCATTATTCGTAGGAGGAGACAAAGGCTCCTTTCATCAGTGTGCATTCTTTTCCTACCAAAACACATTGGGTGATTTTAAAGGCCGACATTATTTCTACGACTGCTGGATTGAAGGTGCTGTCGACTTTATCTTTGGATTTAGCCAATCCATCTATGCGGTATTATCTTTATTACCCATGCAACTAGAACTTTCGACTACAACCTTTATATAATCATGACTAAAAATCTATACTTATATGGTTGGAAATAGAAGATATATATAAAATGAATCAAAATCCTCCTAGAAGCCAATTGAATGGTCACTTACTATCAATCATATATATGTATATATAAACACCCACTACTAAATGATGCATGAATGGTAGTGGGTGATTTATTTGGATCCTCACCTAACTATGCTTGGCAAGAACTATGCATCATGTATAATGTCTTCTTTTTATTTTATCATGCAGAAATCCACTTTGCATTCCATCATGGAGGGACCAATACCAGGATGGTTAACGTTACATGCCAAGACTGGACCCGACGTGCCGGGTGGCTTTGTGTTCAAGTATTGCAAGGTGTATGGGGGCAAGACATTTTTAGGAAAAGCATGGGATTCCTACTCAACCGTGGTTTTCTATAAGACGTACATGGCAGACAACGTTGAGCCCTTGGGATGGGATGCTTGGCAAACCGGATATAATAAGTAAGATCCATCTATGCTTTTGTCTAAAACTAAGTGGTTGAACCTTGGTAGACCGGAAGGACTCTTGGGGTCACCTTCATAGATTGGATGGTATCTATTAGAATTTATGGGTCAACAAGGCCATCAAGTATATCTTTATTATCTTATTGAAGACTTACTTTTAGTCAGAGTCGATTAAAATAAATCAACTTAAACAAATTCCAATGCATGCTAGTGTAGCCCACATCCGGATGGAACTTAATTAGATAAATTCCAACAATGTTTAGTCATTATGTGTATTAGGTGGTTTAGACCAGCTAAAGTCTTAGACCCGCAAGATTAGTATTTGTTCCCCCTGGCTCATTCAAGTTATGCACAGCAAACTTATTTGCATCCTCACATACTGAGTTTCCAAGTAGGCCTACTCAAAGAGAGTGGGTTACATAAGACTATTTTGGCAAGCATATGTTTTAATAAAAGTATGGATAGGCCCTCCATCCCTTCCTCTTCCTTCTACCAAAGAGAAGAGAGTGGGGAAAAAAAATCATGGCAAGCATTCACCCAAATTTGTTATTAGTTTATGTGGGTCAGTTTGGTCTGTCATAATTGGTGAAGGAAGCATTTGCAATCTGAAATGATGCATGAGATTTTCACTTGAAATGCTAACACTGAGAAATTTTCATTATTTTTCTGAAAAAAATAATGTCTCAATATGTATGTATGCATGCTGAAAAGCTAATTTTAATGTGGATTTTAGGAACCTAACAACATTTGCGGAGGATAGTTGCATCGGGCCAGGCTCAGATACCACACACAAAGTGACATGGGAAAAGAAACTTGGTCCCCAGGAATTGAAGTATTTTGCCACAATCAAATTCATTGACCGGGAAGGCTGGTTGTCACAACAACCCTGATGAGATATTCTCATGTCATATGTTGCTTTGATTTGTGCTGTGGGATGAATAAAATCAATTTCTCGTATTATATAAAATTGCTTGCGATATGTCCAAAATGCTTTCGTATGACCAAATTGAAGTAACCAATTGGTTATCATGATCGTTTAGTTATTTATTTATTAACATTTTGTTTTCATCCTTTGCCTCCATGTGCTAATGGAACTAAATTCTCACACTGTAATAATGGATGAGGGTGACTCCTTGATTTAAATGAAGATTAGTTTTTATAATTCATGTAGTTTTGATAAGTGTTAATGTTTGTTTAATCGGGTAGCATGGTCATAGTAAGTCAAGTTGGACAAATAAACATCATATCAAGCCTCGCAAATGGAGAGATTCTCATGGTGGCAAGTGTGGAATAATACAACCTTCCCACTGTGTTGCAAAGAACCCTTCACACTGACCACCTTTGGGAGCATTTGTGCAATGACTATGGGACAAGCTGAAATCTCTATCTATCTCCTCTTTAAATCAATCTCTTCTTTATCCGAGATCGTGGATTCAATTTATGGTTTCTTCTCTTGGGAGATGCAGAGACTGTTTTTGGAAAGCTCTGTCAGTCTGCTGAGCTTTATTTTGTTTGTACCAAACACTGCAGTTTGACATTCAGCAGCCGCTGTTCTATCTTCTGAGCTTCATTCTCACCCCTTAACATCCTCTACTGTCCTCTCACCCCTACAGCTTGTATTGTAAGTCTACCATTGCATATACTTTGCATACTTAATAAGTTCAGGGTGGCATGTCACTTCCCTTTTTATCAAAAAGAGAGAGAGAGAGAGTATTTGATAATGGCAGATATCTTTTCTAGTAGTCCTAGTGATAGATATCTTGTTGTACAAAAAAGGTACAAGGAGCTTATCCTTGATTCTAATGCTCAGAATATCTCAAATTTATATCCTTGGAAACAATTTGGGATACTAATCAATGGTAGACCAAATTCAAACTTAAGTTATATGACATTGTTCATACAATTCAAACAAATCATACGCTTGATAGGCTAAGATTCTCTCCCTCTGGGAGTAGTGAAGTTGTTGTGTTAGCTTTGCTAAACTTCCTCCTACTTCTCCGATTCCAAATGAATAACCACAGCAAAAGCTGGGTTCTTTGGAATTGCATTTATCACCCATGCATCTTCCATTTCTTGAGATCCTCGAAGAAGCATGAGAGTATTTTTCAGGTGCGGCAGCAGTGGTGCATCCCTGCAGAAATCTTGATTACCTTTTGCCAAGTAATAATCGTGAATATTTAACTAATGTAATATGTATTTTAATCATTCAAGTATAGGTTTTCTAAATTAGTTTGTTAATTTGATAGTGATGGTGTTGATGGCACAAGAGCTTGATAATAGTCACTCAAACCATGTAAGAACATACAATTCTTATATATAATAATCTTTTATCTGGATATATAAAAGCTATGATTATGAAACAGATTTTCATTTTTCTAGATAATCTGGTAACAATATAAAGATACAAATCTTGATTGGTGCCCTCATCTTGCCTTGGATTCATCAAGGGTTGGTCGTGCAATAATATGGTTAATTGCCCTCATCTCCCTTTTGGGGAGGGTTCGAGTTGTATCTTTCGTGTGAAAGAATAATTTCTCTTCTTTCGTAATGTCAATCATTGGATTGTATAATATTTATTTTAAGATTTAGATAGATAGAGGGAAGAAAGAGATTGAATTGCTTTGAAATTTATTCAAGATGCGATCCAACAATTAATGTCGTGAAGAAAAGATTAAATCATTCTTTTGTGTGTAAGATCCAACCCGCACCCCCTTTGGGGTCTTCTAGCTGAATTGCAACTCTTTATAGTTAAGAAAAAACTATGAGCTCTTAAGTAGAAAAAGAAAAAAAAAAATCTAATTAACTACTTTTGCATAACAGTCCTATGGCTTTGCCAAACTATAACCTATGAGAACTGGTCCCTTAGATCCGGTTCGACCCGATGCTGGCATCCTTTGCCGACTTCACCAGGAAAAAAAAAATTTGAAGATGAGGGAGGGGAGAGGACATGAAGCCGTGTTCGACTGGGATAGGGGAACCTTGTTCCGGATCGATCCATGGCCAGTGAAGGGGAAAAAGATGAGATGAGACATGTCGGTGAGGCCCGACTTTATTCGAGGGAGATTAGGTCAATCTTGCTCCATTCCTCCTCTATTTAAACCCCATACCTCTCAATAGAATCCTCACCGAAACCCCTATCACCCTCTTTCTTCTTCCTCTTCTCCATCTCCGACGGCCATCACGTGATTGTGCCGAGCGCCGCCAACTCCCTAAAACCCTAATCCTTCTTCTCTAGAACCCTAATATACCTTGTTTTGAAAGATCTTGAGCGTGTTACCGTCGCTTCCTGCCGTCAGTTGTCTTCACCACCGCCATCGTTGTCACTGATAAAATCTCTCTTCTTTCTTTTCTTTCTGACCCTAGAATAGTACCCTTCTCTTCTTTTCGATGGAGTCCTCGATCGTCGTTGGCCGATTGTCCCTCCGACCATCGTTGCGCCACCATCCTCAACCAGTCTGACTGCTTCATCACAGAAACCCCCCCCCCCCCACCATCGATCGATCTCATGAAACCCCAAGGGAGGTTTTGTGATCGGGTAAGAGAGAGAGAGAGAGAGATGGGTTTAATCAGGGGAACCTAGTCTATTCGATTGGACTCAATTCAATTGAGTCGGGTCAACCCAATTGCATATATCTGATTTAGAAATTAATCTAAATCTAGATCTAGATCAGGCAAGATTGAAAGACCCTTTTTATTATTTTAATTTTTTAAATTGAGGTTAAATAAAATTTTTTATCAGAGCCTTAAACTTTGGGAGAACACCAGACACTGAATCTAGAGAATGAACTAAGAAAATTTTAGAATTTGGATATGATCAACGGTAAGTTTTCTTTTTATCTCTAAGTTATTTTTGTGCATATTCATGTATTAAAAATTAGATTCTATAAATAAAAATTATTTAAATATTTAAAAATTTAGAAAGATTTGAAAGTATGTATTTATGCATGAAGAGTAATTTAAAATATTGAATCAAGTATGGCATCATCTCTGCATAATTTCGAACTTGAAAGGAGATGATTTCTTGGTTTTAATAATTGCATGGTCTTTAAATTATACATATTTATTCTTGTATAATTTTTGAATAAAATTATTTTTTTATTTCTAAAAATAAGATGTAGAAAGTCTGGTTTGATATCATTATAAAAATTGATTTGATGATGTATGAAAAATTGATTACTATAAAATTATGAGAAAAACTCTTTAGTCAATGATTCAGATCTAGCCAACGGGATTGATTATTGGTCATATATCAGAAATGTGTTTCTTTCAAGCCTAGCTAGTCGGAGCTAATCACTAGTAGAGCTAGTTCTTTCAGGCCAAGTCAGTTGGGGCTGATCGCTGGCACACACTATGCGTCGCATGTATATTTCAAAACTAGTCTCTTTGCCTTGTCACGAGGTTAATCAGGATCATGTGAATCAGAGCTACTTTCTTTTGGGCTTAGCCAGTCGGAGCTAATCACTGGCACATGATGATGCTTCACGTATTTATTATTCAGGAGCTAGTCTCTCTCGGACCTTGTCATGGGGCTGATCATGGCCATAGTCACCAAAGACTAAGAGGAGATTTTTGGATATTTATTAAATTGCATGACATGTTTCAAAGAAAAAAAATTATTTTGTTACATATTATTGTTAATTAGTTATATTTTTAAAAATTAGTTATGCTTGATCCCTCAGAGATATTGATAACTTACTAAGTCTGTAAAGCTCACTCTCTTTTTTTATTTTTTTTCTTTCAGAACTAGAAGTCCTATAGGGTTGGGGACCGATCAGTGAGGAGCATAGGATTTAGACAATTATTTACTTGGCTACACTCAAATAGTTTTATTTAATAAATATTATTTTGAATTTTGATGGATTTTTAGTTGGTTTATTATTAGTCATGAAGACTTAATATTTTTTTATTAAATAAAGATATTAGAGGATTTGCCTTTATCACTGCCTGAGTTAAACTAAGATAATTTAATTTTAGTGAAGGGTAGGCTTTGCATGTTCGAGGGGATTAAACCTTTAGAATAAGTAGTCGTCTGTCGCGTGGCCGACTTGTGTCATTGGGTTGGGGCATGACAGATTTAGTTGTATCAGAGCAAGGTTACAAGATCCTATAATATAAGTTAGTTAGTGAGATTGGGGTAGAGTTTAGAGTATAACTGGATGACTGTAATCATTGTTAATTGATAATTATATTAAAATTGATTTTTTCTTCTAAATAAGTCATGATGGCTCATAACCACCAGGGTTGGTTGTCTGATACTGTGGAGGATTCTCATGCGGCGAGTACGCATCGCACTTATCAGAATGGATATGCCTCCCAAGCTCTCAACACTTCCCAAACTCATAGTGTTTCTCAGATAGCTAGTGCTTCTCAAGCTAATGCCACCTCTCAAGCAGCTAGGGCATCTAGATCTACTCATTGTCCATCACTAGAACAAGGCGAGAGCTGAATTGCAAATCCTCCCCGTCAGCAGAATCATGCCCAAAATGACAATCAAGGGGCAACCAATACTGATAGTCCAATGGTGAATCTAATACAAGCCTTGATCAGATTGGTGCAGTAGATGGAACGACAAGGAAGCAGAGGTAGCCAGTCGTCAAGGTCAAAACGAGGAATAGCAGAATTTAAAAGATTGGGGCCACCAACTTTTGAAGGCTCCACAAATCCCATCGAGTCATTAAAGTGGCTCAAGGAGATGGAAAAAGCTTTTGCCAGTATGGAGTCCACTGACTAAGAAAATGTCCATTTCGCTGCCTGCCAGTTATAGGGAGAAGCATTTGAATGGTGGGAAGCTGTCAAGAGATAGCAAGGGACTGATGGGCCACTTACTTAGGACATTTTCCATCAGAAATTTATGGATATGTATTTCCCTGAGAGTCTTAGATTTGAGAAGGAAAGTGAATTTACCAGACTAATATAGGGGAATATGATAGTGGCCCAGTATGAGGCTAAATTTATTGAATTATCTCGCTTTGCCCCAAATCTTGTGCAACTGACAGTATCAAGGCCTAGAGATTTGAGAAAGGGTTAAAACCTAGGATTCGTGCTGGAGTGAGATCGATGCAGTTGGTCTCTTATCGAGAGGTTGGCAACCTAGCAAAAATTATGGAGCAAAAAAATGATAACATACAATAGGAGAGGAAGCAGCAATAGAAGAAGAGGTCCAGATTTGGTGGCTACCCTGGCAAACAGTCAAAGCACTAAGAAACATAGAAAAAGGATGGTGAAGATCAGTCAAAGAAAGAACCTCGGTGTAGTCGGTGTAGAGGATTTTGCCTAGAGCAGGATTGTCGTTGATTTCTCAGGGCTTGTTTTGAATGTGGTCAGTAGGACCACAAAGCTGTGGATTGCCCCCACCATCTGAATTCTAGATACTAGCAGCCCTCCCAAAATGCACCTAGACTATCTACTTCTGGAGCACCGACCTCTCATCCGGGTCAACCCTCAGGATAAAGAGGACCTCCAAAGCAAAAGAGCCAGGCTCGTGTTTACACTATAACTCAGCAGGATATGGAGACATCAAATGCTATAGTGATAGGTATTATTAAAGTAGCATCCGCATATATTTGTATCTTATTTGACCCCGGGGCAACCCATTCTTTTATTTTACTTGAATTTGCAAAAAAGGTTGGCCTTAGGCCTGTGCCTTTGGAAGATATGATGTGTGTCTCTACTTCGAATGGGAGTGTCATCATGGTTGACATGGCTTGCCCCTCTTGCACTGTGAGCATTAGAGATCATAATCTTATATCTGATCTGATGATTTTGGAGATGAGGGATTTTGATGTCATCTTAGGATGGATTGGCTTGTCTCATACCATGCCACGGTGGACTGCTTTAAGAAGCGAATGACCATCCAGATTCCAGGACATGCACTATTTAGTTTTTCTGATGAAGGAATGGATGTTCTTATCAAAATTATATCAGCCATGCAAGCTTGTAGAATGTTAAGAAAGGGTTGTACAGGGTATTTGGCCAGTGTTGTAGATACACAATAGGAGGAGATCAAGATAGAAAATATTTCTGTTGTAAGAGAGTTTTCTGATGTATTTTCAGAGGATCTTTCAGGATTACCTCCTGACAGAGAGATAGAGTTTTCAATTGATTTGGCACCCGATGCTGGATCTATCTCTAAAACTCCCTACCGAATGGCTCCAGCTGAATTGAAGGAGCTCAAAAAGCAACTCCAAGAAGTTCTTGATAAGGGCTGTATCAGGCTTAGTGTCTCTCCATCGGGTGCTTTGGTACTTTTTGTTAATAAGAAGGATGGAAGTATGAGGTTATGTATTGACTACAGGGAGTTGAACAAGTTGACAGTTCGGAATAAATATCCTCTACCAAGGATAGATGACCTTTTTGATCAGCTTCAGGGTGTCCAAATATTTTCAAAAATTAATCTACAGTCTGGATACCATCAATTGAAGATCAAGCCTGATGATACAACCAAAACAGCCTTCCAGACTAGATACGGACACTATGAATTTTTGGTTATGCTGTTTGGACTGACAAATGCTCCCACAGCCTTCATGGATATGATGAACAGAGTATTCAGGCCTTATTTGGATCAGTGTGTAGTAGTATTTATTGATGATATTCTGATGTATTCTAAGAGCCTAAAGGATCATGAAAGGTATTTGAGGATACTATTACAGACATTGAGGGAGCATAAATTATATGCAAAATTGAAAAAATGTCAATTCTTGCTAGAGAGTATCTCCTTCCTCGAGCACATAATCTTTAAAGAAGGCATATCTATGGACTTGATGAAGGTAGAGGCAATTGTAAATTGGAAGTAGCCTACTAGTGTAATAGAAGTCCGTAGTTTTCTTGGATTAGCTGGATATTACAGGAGATTTGTGAAAGGATTCTCTCGCATAGCATTACCATTAACCCAATTGACTCATAAAGAAACTAAATTCGAATGGATGGAGGAATGCAAGAAGAGCTTTCAGGAACTGAAGGGATGTTTGGATATTAGCTCATATCCTTACCCTACCATCTGAGAGTGAAGATTTTACTATCTATAGTGATGCCTCTCGAAAAGGGTTAAGATGTGTTCTTATACAAAGTGGAAAGATAGTAGCTTATGCATCAAGACAACTTAAGTCACATGAGCAGATCTACCCAACCCATAATTTAGAGCTAGTAGCAGTAGTTTTTGCCTTGAAGATTTGGAGGCACTATCTGTATGGTATATTATATGAAATTTTTATTAATCACAAGAGCCTCAAATATATCTTCACTCAAAAGGAGTTGAATATGAGACAGAGGAGGTGGTTAGAGCTGATCAAGGACTATGATTTGACCATTAATTACCATCCAAGAAAAACAAATGTAGTGGCAGATGCCTTAAGTAGGAAGTCTATGGGTAGTATAGCAGTGCTAATCACTTCTCAGGTGCACATCCTACAGAATCTAGAAAGATTGGATATTGAGGTACGGCTGCATGATTCTGAAGTTCTACTCACTGCTCTTAGTATGTAACCGACCTTGATTAATAGAATCAAAGCATCTCAGATAGATGATCTGAAACTATAAAGATCAGAGATCGAGTGCAACCAATATGACATCTGAATTTAGAATTCATGATGATGGATCCTTGAGGTTTGGCAATAGATTATGTGTCCCTAATAATATGAAATTGAAAAGAGAGATCATGATGGAAGCTCACAACTTCACCTACACAGTACACCCTGGAGGTACAAAAATGTATAGAGATCTTAGAAAAAATTTCTGGTGGAGTGGTATGAAAAGAGAAATAGCTCAGTATGTCACTCAATGTTTGACATGTCAGTGAGTGAAAGCTGAGCATCAGAGGCCTGCAGAACCACTACAATCTCTTGCAATCCCAGTTTGGAAATGGAAAAACATAACAATGGATTTTGTTACAGGGCTACCAATCACTCTTAGAGGATATAATGCTACTTGGGTGATTGTGGACCGGTTGACCAAGTCAGCACATTTCTAACCCATCAAAGTCAAATTTTCTTTGGAAAGACTGGTCAAGTTGTATATAGATGAAATTATGAGACTACACGGCACTCCAGTATCTATTATTTATTAAACTTATTAGCGACGGCCAAAAGATTATTAGCGACAAAATTTACTGTCGCTAATAATCATTCGTGATGGCACTATTAGAGAAAGAATTTACCATCGTAAAAAATAATTTTTTTTATTTACTAAACTTATTAGCGACGGTAAAAAGAATATTAGTGATAATAATTTTTTTTTATTTATTAAAAAATCATTAGCGACGACACTATTAACGATGAAATTACTATCGTAAAAAATAAAAAAAATATTTATTAAATTTATTAGTGATAGTGAATAATTATCTTCACCATTCACTATCTAAATAATTATCATTAGAGTATCATCATAAAAGATCACCTCGATCTGATAGTCCTAGCTATGTCGATTAATAAAATTCGATTTCAACAGTCACAAATGACCACATGATAATCTGATAGATAGAAACTACTGATGGATCCAAAAATTGACAATGATGATCTCGATGATATTTATAGTATAATCAAAATTTTACTTAAATCGAATATAATTATCATGATCAATTTAGCATAGGATGATTTAGACCGTTAAATAAAAAATGGATGATTAAAAGATCAAACAGCATCCGATTATAAGATAATTTTTTAGATAAATAATCTTTGCTATTACTTTGATCATTTGCATGATGATAATCATAAAATTTAAATCATGCATATATGAACCATTTATGTTAAGCAGATATTACAAAAGTAAAAGTATAATTACGTAAAGATTTTAAGAATGAGTATTAAGAGATATATAGTTTTGGATCATTCATATACGTGCAATTTGAATTTTACGATCACCATCATACAAATGATCAAAGTAATAGCAAAGATCATTTATCTAAAAAATTATCTTATAATCAGACTCCGTTTGACCTTTTGATCACTCATTTTTTATTTAACGATTTAAATCATTTCGTATTAAATTGATCATGATAATGATATTTGATTAAAATAAAATTTTGATAGTATGCTATAAATATCATCAAAATTATTGTTATAAATTTTTGGATCCATCGGTGGTCTCTATCTATCAGACATCATGCGATCATTCATGACCGTCGAAATTAAATTTTTTAATGATTGATATATCTAGAGCTATCAGATCGAGATGATCTTTTGTGATGATACTCTAACGATAATTATTTAGATAATGAATGATGAAAATAAATTTTAAATTCTAAAATTATATCATATTCAAAGTAAAATAGAAAAAATTTATAATTATAATAAATTAAAAATTTTAAAAAACTTTTGGTTATGATTATAATTAAATTAATTAATTACTGATGGTTATTAGCGATAGCTAAATTTTTTATAGCTAATAATTTAAAAAAAATATTTAAAAAATTATTAAAAAATATTTTTTCTGATAAAAGTATTAGTGACGGCTCTAACGACAAAAGATGCCGTCGCTAATACTTTTACCGATGGCATTAGCGACTGAAACATTATCATCGCTAATAATTTTAAAAAAAAGTCATTTAAGAAAAAATATTTTTTTTCGATAAAAGTATTAGCGATGGCTCTTCTTTTTTAGCGACGGATGTTGTCATCGCTAGTGTTTTTACTGACAACATTAGCGACAGTCACTTCACCATCGCTAATACTCCCACATATTACCAAGCACAGGGGGGAAAAAATTTTGCTTGCATGGTCTCCTCTCGCCAGCATCCAAACCCCCTCAACCCACCCTCAACCCTCCTTTCCTCCCTCCCTGCCCCGTCCCTTTGGCATTCCGTGGCTCCGATGCGCTCTCCTCTCGCTGGCGTCCAAACCCCCCTCAATCCCCCAACCCCCCTTTCCTCCCTCCTTGCCCTGTCCCTCCGGCATCCTGCGGCCCCGAGCCCGCGTCCCTCCACGTCCATGGCCGCCCTGACCCCATCGGCCCCGACGTCGTCGGTCCGACCCTACGATCTCGAGCTCGTGTCCCTCCATGCCTGCAGCCACCTCGACCTCGGTACTACCAATTCTTATCTCCTCAGAATGAGGAGATTTGCTATCCAATCTTCGAGCAGGTGGCCACACATAGTTTTCGAGATGGGCTACATAACCTACGATAGTCTGCCATCAAGTATTCCAGTTCTCGATCACCATTGGATTGAAAGTCCTACATGGATCACTGGATGTGGGTGGAAGTATGGGAGATCCTCTGTGATCAGTAAAGCAGTGAAGAGTACATCAGTAGGCGACAGAGGGTCTGACAGAACTGAGCCATCTAGTAGGATTCGATCAGACACACGGATGGCTCCGTCGGCACATGTTGTGATCGACAGGCTGATAAGAAATCTATATTAAAACTCTTCACTAGAACTATAAAAACTCTTATATGTATGCTTTAATTAATTTAATTTTATTATTTATTTATTATAGATATGGTAGCTGAGTCATCCACCAGGCCAGTTATAGTTATGGGAGGCCAGACTCCAATCTAAGAGGACTGATGATTATTTAGATTCTAGATCATGACAGATCGTGATAAGAATTTCAAACTATATTTACTAAATTATTATAAGATCTGATATGTATATTAGAACTAATGTATTTCTGAATTGTGTAGATGGATTATGCGGAATACGTCGTTGCACGGTACAGCAATGATCCATCTTCTCAGCCCCTTCTTGACCTTGAGGAATGGCTCAGGATCATCGAAAGGGTGAGTAGGAGCCGAGTCATAGGATTTGGCCATAATTTTGATCCTCCAGCAGCTCGATACTCTTTCACATCCTCGCAGACCTCGACATCCTAGATTTGGAGTAATGCGCACGTGGAGGAGATCATGCAGAGGCTTCTGAGCTAGCGACCTTAAAGCTTTCGGGATGCCATCTATGATACGATCGTAGAGATTCTCTGGGATCCACAGCTGTACAACCAACTGGGCTCGTTGTCTCAGCCATCACATCAGATAATTCTATTAGTAAACTCTTTTACTTATTTTAAGTTTTCATATTTAGAAGCTTCACATATTTAAGCTTGAGTCGGAGAAGAAAATTTAAGGGCTAAAAATTCAATCTAACCATCCAATTGATGGGCGAGGGATGTTTATAGTTCTGTATCATCGAATAAAATGTATAAGAACAATCTATCTGAGAATTAGAGGAGTGTATCGAAAGATATATCTCCGTATCAAAATTTATTAATAATATTTTATTTTTCTTCATTTCAGAATGTTGGGATATCCAACTCTCATCCACCAACTGCTGGAGAGAAGTAAGAGGACGAGAAGGACAAGGAGGAGGATCTGGATTGATTTTTTTTTGTTTTGGTACATTATATTTTTTTTGATACTACTTGTAAATTTGTATAATTTATATTTTTAATATAATATAATATCATTAGTTTTTTATTTGTGATTGTCATATTATCTTTGGATCTTAATTATAACAGATGTTAGGAACCATAATTGATTATGATTAATTAAAATAAATTTTAAAAAATATTATTATAGATTTTTAAAAAAAATAAAATTAATCATTATCAACGATATTAGTGATGGCTAATAATCAAATATTATTATAATTTTTTTAAAAAATAAAATTAAATATCACTGACGGCATTAGCAACGGTATTACTGTCGCTAATACTTATTAGCGATAACATTAGCGACAACAAAGCCATCGCTAATTTATTTATTTCTTTTAAATTTTATTTAAAAATAATAAAATAAATAGCGATGAACTTTAGCTGTCGCTAATGCTATCACTAATACAATTACTAGTGACGACTAGAATGCTTCACTAATAAAGGTAATTAGCGAGTAAGATTTTTTCGATCATCAATTAACGATGGGGTGTCGTCGCTAATAGTATTAGCGACAGCAAAATGACTATTAGCAATGGTAATTAGCCATCGCATATAGTCAAATTTCTTGTAGTGTATGGACCAAATAAGCAATAGCATTATTAGTAGGAAACAAAGGCTCCTTTTATTAGTGTGCATTCTTTTCCTACCAATACACATAGGATGATTTTAAAGATCGACATTACTTCTATGATTGCTGGATTGAAGGTACTGTCGACTTTATCTTTGAATTTGGCCAATCCATCTATGCAGTATTATCCTTATTACCCATGCAATTAGTACTTTTGACTCCAACCCTTATATAATCTTGACTAAAAATCTATACTTATGTGGTTAGGAATAGAAGATATAAACCGAGTCAAAATCCTCCTAGAAGCCAAGAATGGTCACTTGCTATCAACCATATATATGTATATACAAACACTCACTACTAAATGATGCATGAATGGTAGTAAGTGATTTATTTGGACTAGGAGTGCAAACGAGTCCATGCCACTTGTGAGCTACTCGAGCTCGACTTGACTTGATTATTATTGAGCTCAAATGGAGCTCGAATAGTTTTTCGAGTCGAATTTAAATAGCAAAATACTCGATTCGAAAGCTTATGAGCCTACTCGAATATATATATATATATATATATATATATATATATATATATATATATATATATATATATATATATATATAATGATAATAAGACATAGACTGGGCTCCGATTGATCGAAATGTCTAGCCTTTGGTTGCATGTCTAGCCTTTGGATGGGCATGAATCCCAATGCAGTTCTAAAAGGTAAAAGATAGAGATTTGGGAGGTGTTAGATTAAGTTGGCATTCTTTAAAAAAAAAAAAAGAAACACATTGAATGGGAGATGGGACTCATGCATCTTTTGTTTGGATGAAGTGGAAAGCTTGAAAAAAAAATAATGCTTTAATGGGGATGGGACACATAAGAGGAGCTCCTTGGTTTAGCCTACGTGAGATGGCATTTGAAAATAATAAAAAAGAGCTCTTTTCTCTCTCTCGACGGCAAACAACATTTCATCCTATCTCTCTCTGTTTCTCACTGGTAGAACACCTCTCATTCCCTCTCTCTAGTGCAAACATCTCTCATATCTTCTCTTTATCTCTCTCTCCGGTGCAAACACCTCTCATTCCTACCTTTTCTCTCTCTCTCAGGCACGATACATTTCATTCTCTCTCTCTATTTTCCACCAACTAAGCACCTCTCCTTCCCCTCTCTCTCCGATGCAAACACATCTTATATCCTCTCCTCCATCTCTCTTCGATGCAAACACCTCTATTCCCTCTCTCTTCATCTCTCTCTCTCTCTTCGATGCAAACGTCTCTCATCTCCTCTTTCCATCTCTCTCTCATTAAGATGCAAAGATATATGATTGTATATTGTTCTGAATGAATGTATTACTCATATCGATATCTTAAACTCTATTATAAAAATAAATAGAAACTCTCCATAACAAACTCAAAATTCCTTCCTTAAGGATAATAAACTCAAACTCTCTATAATGTATGACTCATACACAACAATATGATTTGCTTTGTTAGATTTTGTGCATCTAATGTTATATTGATGATTATGAAGTTTAAATATTTACTCTATATGTTGTGTTATGTTTTTTTTGACTTAATGGTGCAGGAAGATGATTTGAAAGCCTAGGATAATAAACACAAATTCTAAATAATGAACATCAAAAGATTTAGAATAAACACAAACTCGAAGTCCAAAAAGACTTCATCCAAGGGATAAACAATAAGAAAGAATGATAAACACTAAGTTTCACTGAAATAAACACAAACTCCAAATAATAAATATAAACACACTCAGGATAAATACAAACTATCTAGATTGCTTTCTACATATTATGAAATCATGGAAGGATAAATACAAACTACTTCAGAATAAATACAAACTTTATATAATAAATAGAAATTATGAATAATAAATAGAAACTCTGAGATGATAAATAGAAACTATCAAGATAAACACAAATTTAGAGTTCAAAAATTAAGTGATCCAAGAGTTCTCCCAAGATAAACAACAAGAGAGGAGAATAAATACTATGTCCTGTAAAAATAAACACAAACTATCAAAGGATAAATATAAACTCCAAATAATAAGCACAAACAGACTCAGAATAAATACAAACTATCCAGATTGCTCTCTGCCTTTTATGAACCCATAGTAGGATAAACACAAACAATCTTAGAATAAATATAAATATCATATAATAAACAAAAACTATGAAAAATAAATAAAAATTCTAAAACGATAAATAGAAACTACCCAAGATAAACATAAATTTGAGATCCAAAAGTTGAGTGATCTAAGGGTCTGCCCTGGATAAATAATAAAAGAGGAGGATAAATACTAAGTTCTGATAAAATAAATATAAACTATCAGAAGATAAATATAAACTCTAAATAATAAACATAAACAGGCTTAGGATAAATACAAACTATCCAGATTGCTCTCTATCTTTTATGAATCCATGGTAGGATAAATATAAATAATCTCAGAATAAACATAAATATCATATAATAAATAGAAACTATAAAAAATAAACAAAAATTTTGGGGTGATAAATAGAAACTGCTCAGGATAAATATAAACTTGAGATCTAAAAATTAAATAATCCAAAGATCCTCTCAAGATAAACAATAAGAGAGGAGGATAAATACTAAATCCTAATGAACAAAATACAAACTATCAGAGCATACATACAAACTTCAAATAATAAACACAAACAGGCTTAGAATAAATGCAAACTGTCCAAATTGCTCTCTACCTTCTATGAATCTATGACAGCATAAATACAAACTATCACAAAATAAATATAAATATTATATAATAAATAAAAACTATGAATAATAAATAAAAATTCTGAAGCGATAAATAAAAACTACCTAGGATAAACCCAAACTTGAAATTCAAAAGTTGAGTGATCCAAGAATCCTCTCAAGATAAACAACAAGAGAGGAGGATAAATATTAAGTCCTACGATAATAAATATAAGCTATCAGAGGATAAATATAAACTTTAAATAATAAACACAAATAGATCCAAAATAAATACAAACTACTCAATTTATTATTTGAAGTTTGTATTTATTTTAAAATAGTTTGTATTTATTGTGGATAGTTTCTATTTATTTTACGATAGTTCATGTTTATCCTCTCAATGATCTCAAAAATAATAAGAAACAAGATCGTAAATGCACAAGAAAAATCACTCCCCTTATAAATAAGCACAAATTGACCTAGGATAACTTTGAACAAAAAATTATTTAGAAAATAATTATTACACCAACAACAGAATTGAATAATTATCGGACCTATCATTAAACATGAACATAACCTATAAAGAAACTTAAAGAAACATAAAAAACAAACCCACATGTCCAAAAATTTATTGCATCAATCACAAAAAATAAAGTCGATTCACTTATTACTGAATATTTATATATATCAAAATAATAGTTCCATTGCAACAATTAAATTTTTAATTGTTAGTTTCATATAGTTTTATACACAAGAGATTTACAATACATCTAAATATTTTTATAAAATATAAATTTTTTATAAATGTAGATAAAAAATGGAGAGCCAATACATATATGGTCATATCTGTAGCACAAAGCAAACTATGATTATTCCACCTTGTGATCTTTCACGATCACCTGTGCAGCATATTTGGTACGTAACTCCCACACATGAGCATCCGTAATTGTGATCTGCTACTCCATCATCAGACTCTCCATAAAATGTATGATGTAGATGACACAATCAGACCTATAAACAAAATATTTCATGCTCACAGTCAATAAAACAAACAACTGATATGTTGGATTAGTTGGCACGAATGTGTTTTGATACAATGATTATAACAATTATCCGGCATCCTACTGTAGAAAGTCAACAAAATAGAACTGCCAACCACTCACATCAACAAAGTAGATATCTCGTGCCATCTCAGTTAATCAGGTCACCTACAATCATAACATTAAAAATCAACCACATTGTTAGCAATGCATGGGTAGGCACAATATTCGATAAATATGATTATTACTCATAAATCTTCTAGCGACAGTCCTATACTCTGCACCACTCATAGATGTGCAGTATTTAAAATATGTGCTCTTTATATCAACGATAAGCAAGTGTCAGTGTAAATGAGGCATGAAGTCTCACACAACTCTATCAGAAATCTTTCATGTGCCCAGCAACATGCTCTAGATGAAGAAAAAAACTGAAACATATATTAGAGCACACAACGCTACACTAACACATGATATTGTATGAAAAATATAAATAATTACTATAAAGAATGATCACAATATAAAAAAATTTATATAAGCAATACCTTTCGTTAAAGTTGGATGTTGCTGTGGTTGGGATACTTCTGAACCATTCAAAACCAGCCAGCAGCAGTGGGTGGCAGTGGTGGAGTGGCTGCGAAAGACTTGAAAAAAAGGCCTGATGGTAGTGGAGTAGTGGTGGAAGTCATGAGCAGAAAGTATAATGACGGTGGACTGGCAGAGAAAGTCACGAAAAGATACAGGGTGGTGGGGTGGGGCCTAGAGAAGTTCCAATAAGTCCGACGGTCGGGGGTGGCGGTCATCGGATCTAGGGAAGAGCCACCGATAGTGGACTTAGGAGAGAAGAAGAGAGAATGTCGGATAGGTGGAGGGTTTGGGAGGAGAGAATGATGCCGAACGGGTGGGCTTTTGGAGAGGAGAGGAGGGCCGATGGGTGAGTTTGGGAGGAGAGGAAAAGGGTAGGAGGGGAAAGGGGTTTGGGGGAGAGGAGGAGGGGTGGTGGGGTGTTTGGGGGGAGAGGAGGATTGAGGGGTTTGGGGTTTAGGAGAAGAGGAGGATGAGTTAGGGATTTGGGATGAGAGGAAGACAGTGGCCAAAGGGGGGTTTGTGAACATTGAGGAGTTGGCTTAGGAGACGGTGGTTGCAGGGTGGGGAATGTTGGCTTGGGAGGAGACGAGACATCGGCTGCGGGATGGGAGGTTTCGAATGAGACAAGGATGGTGATCAGAGAGAGAGAAAAAGAGAGAAAGCATGGGAGGTGATTGAAAGACAGCAGTCATGGGTAGGGGGTTCGAAGGAGACGAAGACAGTCATTGATGAGAGAGAAGAAGAGAGGAGAGAGAAAAAAATCTCTGTAGAAATAAATTTTGAAAGGGAGAGAGAGGAGAAGAGATGAGGAGGCATGAGTCCTCTTACATGTCCCATCTCACATAGGCTAAACCATGGAGCTCCTGTTATGTGTCCCATCCCCATTAAAGCATTACTTTATTTTTTTTCAAGCTCTCCATTTCATCCAAATAAAAGACACATGAGTTCCATCTCCCATTCAATGCATTTTCTTTTTTATTTTAAACAATGCCAGCTCAACCTAACACCTCCCAAACCTCCATCTATTACTTTTTAGAGCTGCATTGAGATTCAAGCCCATCCAAAGGCTAGGCATGTGACCAGAGATGGACTAGGAATCGATCAACCAGAGCCCAGTCTATCTTTAATAATAATAATATATAAGTAGCTAAGATTCAATTTCGAGCTCAAGTATGGCCCTATTGATATTCGAGTCGAGTCGAGACAAACTCGAGCTTGGGATATTAAGTTTTGGTCGATCTCAAGCTAAGTATTTTGAGTTGAGTCGCGCTCAAATTTTTAGCAAGTCGATTTGGCTTGGCTCAATTGCACCTTTAATTTGGACTCTCACCTAAGTATGCTTGACAAGAACTATGTATCATGTATAGTGTCTTCTTTTATTTTGTCACGCAGAAATCCACTTTGCATTCCATCATATGGAGGGGTCAATACCAGGATGGTTAATGTTACATGTCAAGACTAAACCCGACGTGCTGGGTGGCTTTGTATTCAAGTATTGCAGCATGTATGGGGGCAAGACATTTTTAGGAAAAGCATGGGATTCCTACTTTACCATGGTTTTCTATAAGACAAACATGGTAGACAACATTGAGCCCTTGGTATGGGATGCTTGCCAAATCAGATATAATAAGTAATATCCATCATCACTCTATGCTTTTGTTTAAAACTAAGTGGTTGAACCTTGGTAGACCAAAAGGAGCCTTGGGTGCACCTCCATAATTGGATGGTACCTATTGCAGTCAAGGGTCTAAGGGTCGAATGACTCGGATGGCTGGATTGCATTCGCATACATGAGGTATTATCCACTTTGATCTCTGATACTGTCACATGAGGCCGTATGATTTTGTCCTTTAAAAGATGCCTCACGTGAGAGAGAAGATTTCAATCCATATAAGCCATACTCCTCCTTAACTCATAATCGATGTAGGACTAAAGATGCTCTTCCCACCTATACCACAATATAGCCCCCAGTCAACAGGGAGTATATGCGTGTGAGCATGAGACTTTTCCTACAGACGGCGCTAATGTTGTGGTCAAGGGTCAAGAGATCAAATAGCTCGGATGGCTGGGTTGACTCCATGTCTGTATATGTGAGATATTGTCTACTTTGGCCTCTAGCATTGTCACATAGGGCCACATGATTTTGCTTTTTAAAAGGCATCTCATGTGGTAGAGAAGGTTCCAATCTATATAAACCATACTCCCTCTTGACTCATAACCGATGTGGGACTAAAAATATCCTTCCTATTTATACCATAACAATACCTATTAGAATTTATGGGTTGATATAGCTATCAAATATATCTTTATTATTTTATTAGATGCTTATTTTTAATTAGAGTTCAGATCAAATTAAATCAACTTAAACAAATTTCAATGCGTATTAATGTGGCCACATTCGAATGGAACTTAACCGGATAAATTCCAACAATATCTAGTTGCATTTTGTACATTAGATGGTTTAGACCAGCTAAAGTCTTAGACCTGCAAGATTAGTGTTTGCTTCCCCTAGCTCATTCAAGTTATGCAACAACAAATGTATGTGCATCCTCACATACAGAGTTTCCAAGTAGGCCTACTCAAAGAGGGTGGGTTATGTACACTACAAAAAAATTAGTTATTAACAATGGCTAAATACCGTCACTAATTATCTAAAAGCCATCATGAATACTATTAATGATGACACACCATCACCAATAAACCATCAAAAAAAGTTGGACGCTAAATACCACTATTAACGACGGTGGGCAAAGCCATCGCTAATAAAGTATTAGCGATAATAATTAGCAATAGCATGTCTGTTATAATAATTTTAAGATCATTTTATAATTTAATTTAAAAAATTAAAAAATATATTAGTGATCGCTGCAAGCTGTCGCTAATAAGCTACAACCGTCGCTAATAGGTAGCGATGCTTACTAGTTTTTTTTAAAATATTATAAAAAATATATTTATTAAAATTTACTATAATTAAATAAATAACTAATATATATTTATAGATACTATAACAACTAACAATTAACTATCACCATTATAAATAAAATACTAATATTATATAAAAAATATGAATTATCCAATTATACAAGATACCATTGTTTACATATCAAAATTAAATATATTACATCAAAATTTAAAAAAATCAATGAAGATCCTTCTCCTCCTCCTGCACGTCATCTACAGCAGCAAATGGATAAGAGCCGGATGTCCCAGCATCATGTAATGAAGAGAAATAAAATATTATTAATAATTTTAGAACTAAATTAATGAAAACTATAAAACTAAAGTAATTGATGCACCTCAAACCTAAAACTTTATGGAAGATTATATTTTGATATACTTTTTCGATTCTCAAATGAATTATTTTTATACATTTTATTCAATGATATGGAGCTATAGACATCTTCGACTAGTCCATCAGATGATTAGATTAAATTTTGACCTTTTGGGTACCCCTCCCTTCCGCTTAAAGTCTAAACCGATACGAAGGGATATATTTCGATATACTCCTCCGATTCTCGAATGAATTATTTCTACATATTTCATTCAATGATACAGAGCTATAGACACCATCGACTAGTCCATAGGATAGATTGAATTTTGATGTTCTGGGTACCCTCTTCCTCCCACTTGAAGTCTAAATCAATACGGAGGGATATATTTTGATATACTCCTCTGATTCTCAAACAGATTGTTTCTATACATTTCATTTGATGATACAAAACTATAAACACCCTCGAACTATCCATCCAATGGTTAGATTGAATTTTGACTCCCTGGGTACCCTCTTCCTCCTGCTTGAAGCCTAAACTGGTATGGAGAGGTATATTTCAATATACATCTTCGATTCTCGAACGAATTGTTCCTATATGTCTCATTCGAAGATACGGACATATCTACACCTCTGACCTATCCATCGGATGGATAGATTGATTTTTAATCCCTAGATCTCCTTCATCCGACTGAAGCCTAACTATGTGAAACTTATAAATATAAAAATTTAAAATAAGTAAAAAAAATTATTGATACTGTTTGACTTATCTATTATGGTGGCTGTGACAACGAGCTTAACTGATCGTATAGATATGGATCTCAGAGAATCTCAACAATGATCTCACAGATGATGTTTCAGAAGCTCTGAGATCGCTGGAAAAAAAAGGCTCTGCATGACCTCTTCGACATGTGCATCATCCTATGTCTGCGTCATTGAGACTTGAGAGGAGGACGTCGAAGACTAGTGAGCTATTGGAGAGTCGAAGCTATGTTCGAACCCTATGACCGACTCCTACTCACCCCTTTAATGGCCCTGAGTCACCCTTCGAGGTCAAAGAGGGGCTGAGAGGATGGATCCTTATCGTGCCACGCTACAACGTACTCCGCATAATCTGTCTATCCAGTTTAAAAATTCATTAGTGCTATTATACATATCAGTATATATAAAAACTTAATAAATAATATTTTAAGTTACCGTAATTTATTTAGATCTAGAATCTAAATAATCATCGATCCTCTTAGACTGATGTGTAGCCTCTCACAACTACAGCTGTCCTGGTACACGATCCACTACTGTATCTACAATAAGTAAATAGTAAAATTAAGTTAATAAAAATATATATGTTCAACTAAATATGAGATTAATATAAATTTAAAATTTTTACCAATCTATCTGCTATAATATTTGTGCCAACGGAGCCATCGGTGTGCTTGATTAGATGCTGCTGAGCTGTCCAATTCTATCAGGCCCTTTACCGTCGGTCAGAGTAGTCCTCACTGCTCCACTGATCACAAAGGGCCTTTCATATATCCCACCATATCTAGTGATCCGTAAAAGACTTCCAGTTCGATGGTGACTCAAAACTGGAGAACTTTATAGTAGACTGTCTGAGGTTGTATAGTCTATCTCGAAACCTACATATGGCCATCTCCTCGAAGATCCGATGGCCAACCTCCTCATCTAGAGGAGTCTCAAATTGGTAGCACTCCTGCAATTAGAAGCAAACATGTATTAATAACTAGAATATAAACATATAGTGAATTTAAAAATTGAATACCTTTGACTTATCAGAAACATCTCCTAGGCTGCGCTATGAGCCCCCGACAGCCAACTAGAGAAGTCATTCATCGGCCCTGGCATCAATCGTCGGATGATCTCAATAACCACATGGGACATCTCAAGCTCCCTAAATATTCTATAAAATTAATTTTGAATAATAAATATTGATTCTAAAATGACTAAACTTTAAACATATTTTTCAAAAATCTAGTACTTATGTGTGGCTCTGAACGTGGATGAGCTCTCTATCCTCCGACCGCATTGGAGGTGCCGTGAGCTGGATGGGTCCTCTACCACAATGCTATAGCTGAGAGCTGGCCGTTGCTCCATGTGACTGTGATGTCAATGGTGACCCCACGTCATCCAAATCTGAAAGTAGCAAAACATCATAAAGAATATTATATTAGATAATAGAGGATAAAATAACCAAAGAATTTCTTAAATGTTAGAGTTTACCATGTCGTGTAGGTGTTGCAGAACCATATGAGTTGGCTCCATGAGAGCTCTGTCCTTTGAAGCTCTCTCCTTGATTAGCACGGCTCTGTCCTCCAAAAATAGACATCGTGTAATGATGTTCAAATCTTAAAATTTGTAAATAAAACCGCAAGCGCACGGTGTGCAGAGTAGCACGACCAGCGAGTACGGGTCGATCCCACAGAGACTTGATTTTAAAAATGATTTTCAAATCTATGCTCAAGCGAGCTTTAACAAAAATCGAAAGTCGAAAGTTGTTTGCTAAAGACAATAAGACTAAGGATCTAGGGTTTTTGAATCCACTAGATCTAGATTAGGGAATTCTACCTAGAATTTTTTTTATTGATCCTAACGACTACTCCTCTTGTCTTTCCCAAGCATAGATTATGAAGGGACTAAGGCCCAACGATAACCCATCAAGATTCTTTACAGGGGAGTAGTAACTAGGATCCCTTAGGGTTTTCTCCTCCTATGCACTGAATCAAGCATGAACTATGAAGGGACTCTGACCCAACTGTAGTTCATCAAAAATTCTTGGCAAAAGAGGAAGAAAAAGAAATCCTAAGAAAAAGAAAGAACCCTATGTAAAATCCCTACTCATGATCTAGCTTCATCGCAAACCCTAGAAGGGATGCTTAGCTAGACATGATCTAAATCTACTTGCAAAATTTAAATACAGAAATATAAACTACCCTAATTTCATAAATTAAACTATCCTAATTGCATAAATTTAAACTGCATAATTTAAACTAACCTAATTGCATAAAATTAAATTGCATAAATTAAACTATCCTAATTGCAAGAAAAATAAATTGCATAATGTAAAGAGATGAAATTGCATAAAAATAAGATTTTATATATAAAAAAAAAATTTATTACAAAAATCTCAAAGCTCGAGGCTTGAAAAGAGAGCTAAAAACCCCACTATCTAGGGTTACAAGCTTGATCGGAAGGAAGAATACATAAAACAAGGGCCTTTGGGGGCTTTTTATAGGCATTTGGGGGTTATAAGGTTTTCAAAACTTTCGATGTGGGACTAAGAGGTTTTAGAGAGTTGTTAGGGGGGTTTATGGTATGCCGATGGGTCCATGGTCCACGCGCCTGTTCCTGTGGACCAGGCGGCTAATCAGATCACCAAATCAGTTGATTTTTGATCAATTTTGATCTGATTTGACTCGGGTTTGACCCAATTGAGTCTTCTTTCTTCATTCTTCAATTCCTGGGTCAATTTAACTCCGTTTTGCATAAAATTTGCGCCGTTGGAATTCTCTTTCCTTGTTCTTTCTATTGATGATCTCTTCTTCTACAAAATATAATAACAAGTATCAATTTCTTAATAAAGTTAGATAATTTAGATATTAATTGATACTTTTTATGTCAATTTGTGACATAAATCACACCCCCCAACTTAATCATTGCTAGTCCCTTAGCAATGTACCAAAATAAGATCATAATTCAAAAAGATCCTTCCTTTGCAAATTAATTTAAGATCGAAATTCAAAAAGTTTTCTAGTATTACTAAGTAATGAGCTTCGAATTAGAATCGGTAGTCGGTCTACTTAGAAGCTTTCTTAGAGTACACTTAAAGTTTTATAGCACTTGTGTGAGTGATAACTAACTTAGTATTTCAGTATTAACTTGTACAGGCCAATTGTATCATTTTTCATAACTTAGTTCGATTAATTTTCTATACATCCCAGATTAAACAAAGAACTAAGGTAGCTTTCACACTGTTTTTTTTTTTTTTTTTTTTTTTTTTTTGCTGAGCATCCTGGCCTTCCCACCACCGTTTGATGCGAATCTCAACACTTGACTTAGGTGAAGAGACCCGGTTACTAGGCTTAGGGCAATCCACATTTACTCTGTGTTTTGCATTTTATTTCAGGCAGGTAGCTCTTTCCTTAAATTCAAATTTCTTCAATTGGGGTGTAGAGAAAATTATCTAATTTAAATAATACTCAAATCCTTAATTGACCTTACAATTAACACCTACTTTACCTTGTTAGTGTGCATGTGCAATTGAAAGTGCTAATAGTCTTTAAATGACCTAAGCCACCAAGAGTCTAACCAGCTAATCTTCTCCGTGACTCACTACATTAGCAAATACTTTCTAACTTACTCTTATTTCTTTTATAGATTAATTTATTTCATATATATATATATATATATATTTATTTATTTATTTATTTATTTATTTTATATAATATATTAAATGCAAGAAATAACTCATAGTGGAAGGAAAAGGAAATGATAACACCTGATTTTGTTCAAGCTCTCCCCCCAACTTGACCGACATTATCCCCAATGGAGTTTATCTAATTTAATTGTCCTAAGCAAATTGAAAACAAAGAAAGCATTAGAAATTAAATAAGCTGGGTTGCCTCCCAGAAGTGCTAAGTTTTATGTCTTCAGCCAGACCAAACCTCGAAGCAACTTAATCAGAATAAGTTGGTTCATAAAGAACCATGGCATCTTCAATAGTCTTGACAGGTAATTCCAAGAATGGTTTTAATCGTTGACCATTAACTTTAAAGATAACACCATTACTTGGGTTTTCAATCTCAACAGCTCCGTGTGAAAAGACTTCCTTTACTAAAAATGGTCCTGTCCATCTAGACCTAAGCTTTCCTGGAAACAGATGTAATCTAGAGTTATATAAGAGTACCTTTTGTCCGATATTGAAAGTTTTTCTCATAATTGATTGATCATGAAATGCTTTGGTTCATTCCTTGTATATCTTTGCATTTTCATAGGCTTCATTTCTAAGTTCTTCTAATTCATTCAACTGAAGCTTTCTATGGTTTCCAGCGTCGTTCAAATTTATATTTAGTTGTTTGATGGCCCACATGGCTTTGTGTTCTATCTCAATAGGCAAGGGACATGGTTTACCAAACACAATCCTATAAGGAGACATTCCTAGATTGGTCTTGAAAGCGGTTCGGTATGCCCAAAGTGCATCAATTAATTTCAAAGACCAATCCTTTCTATTGGCACTAACAATTTTTTCCAGAATTTGTTTGATTTGTCGGTTTGACACTTCAACTTGTCCACTAGTTTGAGGATGATATGGTGTGGTCAATTTATGGGTGACATTATACTTTTTCATCAATGTTGCAAAAGGTTGGTTACAAAAATGGGTTCCCCGATCACTAATGATTGCCCTAGGAATATCGAAACGGGAGAGAATATTTTCTTTAAGAAACTTAATGACCATTTTGCTATCGGATGTTCTACATGCAATTGCTTCTACCCACTTTGAAACATAATCAACTGCTACTAGAATATATTTATTTCCAAAGGAATTTGGAAATGGTCCCATGAAATCGATTCCCCAAACATCAAAAACTTCAACTACCAAGATTGGGTTGAGTGGCATCATGTGTCGCTTGGTGATTCGACCCATTTTCTGACATTGAGCACAACTTTTACAATATTCATGAGCATCCTTAAACAAATTGGGCCAATAAAAATCACATTGGAGAACCTTAGCAGCAGTTTTCTTAGACGCGAAGTGACCCCCACATGCTTGATCATGACAAAAAGATAAAATATTCATGACTTCGTTATCTGGGATACACCTTCTAATAATTTGATCAGGACATTGTTTAAAAAGATAAGGATCATCCCAAATGAAATACTTCACTTGGGCAAAGAATTTATATTTATCCTGCTTAGTCCAATGAGAAGGTATCTTACCTATGGCTAAATAATTTACAATATCAGCAAACCAAGGTTCAGTAGACACAGACATGAGTTGCTCATCTGGAAAAGATTTATTGATGGGTGGTTCACTAGATGGTGCGACTGAAATTCAGGACAAATGATCTGCTACAACGTTCTCAGTACCTTTCTTGTCCCTAATTTCTAGGTCAAATTTTTGAAGGAGCAAAATCCATCTGATTAAACGTGCCTTGGCATCCTTCTTTGCTAGGAGATGTCTAATGGCTGAGTGATCGATGTAAACAATGGTGTGGATCCCAACCAAATAAGATCTAAATTTCTCTAAAGCAAAGACAACGGCAAGGAACTCCTTCTCAGTTGTGGTGTAGTTAAGCTGCGCATCATTTAAGGTTTTACTTGCATAATATATCACTCTAGGCAGCTTATTTATTCGTTGACCTAAGATTGCACCCACAACATGATCGGACGCATCACACATTAATTCAAATGGTTCAGACCAGACAGGAGGATGAATGATTGGAGCTGATACAAGTGCATTTTTTAGAAATTCAAAGGATTCCAAGCACTCATGAGTAAATTCAAATTTGGTATCCTTTGCCAAAAGATTAGTCAGTGGACGTGCTACTTTGCTAAAGTTGGCAATAAACCTTCTATAGAATCCAGCATGACCTAAAAATAAACGTATTTCTTTCACAGATTTAGGTGGTGGAAGACTTGCAATTAGATCTATTTTGGCCTTGTCCACTTCAATCCCCTTTTTAGAAATGACATGGCCAAGAACTATTCCCTGTTTGACCATAAACTGACATTTTTCCCAGTTGAGAACTAGGTGCTTCTCCTTACATCGTTCTAGAACTAATTGCAGGTGATTCAGACACTCGGAGAAGGTTAGACCAAAAACAGAAAAGTCATCCATAAAAATTTCTAGAAATCATTCTATCATATCTGAAAACATGCTGATCATGCATCTCTGAAAGGTTGCCGGTGCATTACATAGTCCAAAGGGCATTCGTCTGTAGGCAAAAGTACCAAATGGACAGGTGAATGTAGTCTTTTCTTGATCTTCAGCGGCTATGGGGATCTGGTTGTAACCGGAGTATCCATCAAGAAAATAGTAAAACTCTTGTCCGACTAGTCTTTCCAACATTTGATCAATAAATGGCAAAGGAAAGTGATCTTTCCTTGTCGCAGCATTCAACTTTCTATAGTCTATACAGACCCTCCATCCCGTTTGGGTCCTAGTTGGGATAAGTTCGTTTGCATCATTTTGGACCACTGTTACCCCAGATTTCTTGGGTACTACTTGAACTGGGCTTACCCAAGAGCTATTAGAAATAGGATAAATTATTCCACTATCTAGGAGTTTCAGAATCTCCTTTTTAACTACATCCTTCATAACTGGATTAAGCCTTCTTTGGGCTTCTCTTGTTGGTTTAGCCTCTTCCTCTAAGTATATTCTATGTTGAACTATAGAAGGGCTTATTCCTTTGATATCTGCTATGGTCCAACCTATTGCTTCCTGATTTGCTTTTAGAACTGACACTAACTCCTCCTCTTGCTTGGGATCTAGGTCTGATGCAATAATTACAGGCAAAGTTTCTTTGGGTCCTAGATATGCATACTTGAGATGTTCTGGGAGGGGTTTCAGTTCTAAAATGGGTGCTTTCTCTATCGATGGTTTAGGTGATGGTTTCACCATCTCAATGATTGGTTCAGTAGGAAGTGTCGATTCCTGATTAATCTGATTTTCTTTAAGTATTTCATTGACATCCTCAGACTCATGGATTAACCAGGGGTTAGACTCTAGGTCGACTTCATCATCACTAATGTCAATGGATTCATAAATACCATCTTGGACTTCATTGACATCAGCATGAGAAGAGGATTCCTGTTCTAAGTTAAAAACATTAAGCTCAATGGTCATATTCCCAAAGGATAACTTCATTAGACCATTTCGACAATTGATTTCAGCATTGGCCGTAGCTAAGAATGGTCTTCCTAAAATGACAGGTATATGTCCTTTAGGATTCGCAACTGGCTCAGTCTCTAAAACAATAAAATCTACAGGGAAAATAAAATTTTCAACCTTTATCAGAACATCCTCGACCATTCCCTTAGGGATCCTGAGAGATCTATCGGCTAACTGTAATGTGATCCCAGTAGGTTGAAGTTTTTCTAATCCTAGTTGTTCATACACCGAATATGGAAGGATATTCACACTAGCTCCTAGATCTAGCAAGGTCTTTTTTATATTGATTTCTCCAATAATACAAGAAATTGTTGGAGCTCCAGGGTCCTTATATTTAATTGGCACATGGCTAGATAGGTATGAACTGACACTTACAGCCAAAAATACTTTTTTTGGTACATTAGTGGTCCTTTTCCTAGTGCAAAGATCTTTTAAAAATTTGGCATAAGTTGGAACCTGATGGATTATATCTAAAAGAGGAATATTAACTTGGACTTGTTTAAATACCTCTAAAATTTTGTCTAAATGTTCAGATTTATTAGATTTCAGTCTATTTGGAAAAGGAGCTCTAGGACTTTTAAGTACTGGACTAGGTGAATTTTCAGTTTCTGGTGCTTGAGGTTGAAAGGTAGTAGTTTTAGAAGGTGACTCGGCAGATGAGTCATCTATATCATCAAGTGCAACTACCTTATTGTCTATTTGTTTTCCTGATCTTAAGGTATGAATGGCATTTACACCATTAACTTGGTTTCCTTGTTGGGGTCGTGGACCATTTTGGTTCCTAGGTTTGGCTCATGTTGGCTAGGTAACCTACCATGTTCTCGTTCACTAATGGTCGAAGCCAGCTGACTTACTTGCATTTCCAGACGGGCTATAGCTTGGGTGTTATTATTTATGAGTTGACCCGTAGTTTGCATAAAGCTGGTATGTGTTTTCATCATGGCTTCTAGGCTTTTCTCTAAAGAGGTAATTTTCTTGTCATTATCATGGAAGCCTGGCGGGTTGTTCATTACTGGGTTGGAACTTAGATTTTGCTGATTGAAATTTGGATTACCTACATTAGGATTCTGGGACCATGAGAAATTCGGGTGATTCCTCCAACCTGGGTTATATGTGGGTGCATAAGGATTGTTCAATGGTCCTTGATAGGTGGCATTCACCTGTGCACACTCATTCGAGTAGGAACATTCTTCTAAGACATGGTCTGGTGCATTGCACCCTTTACACATGGGTGCAGATATTTGATTTACATTGACTGGTCTCTGTAATTCTAAGGCTTCCAATCTACGTGTTAAGGTTGCAATCTTGGCCTCTGATGCTAGGGTTGGTTGAATTTGATGCATTCCTCCTCTTGAAGGTGTAGCTTTATCAGGTTCCCTAGTTGTTTCCCACTGTAAATTTTTCTCGGCTAGGTCTTCTAAGAATTGCCAAGCTTCAGTAGTTTCTTTGTCCATAAATTGGCCTTGGCACATGGACTCTAGCATGGTTCTTGAGTTTGAATCTAACCCCTCATAGATGATCTGGCATAGTCTCCAAGTTTCTATTCCATGGTGTGGGCATTGGGTCAAAAGATTTTTGAAACGATCAAAGTACTTCCAAAATGATTCACCAGCTAGTTGGTAAAATTGATTTATTTCATTCCTAATCCTAGCTGTTTTATGATGGGGAAAATATTTTTTTAAAAATATTCTCACAAAGCCCTCCCAGGTAGTGACAGAATAGTTTGGCAGACTATAAAGCCACTTCTTAGCATTGTCCTTAAGGGCAAAGTTGATTAATCTAAGTTTGACCTCATCCTCTGTTAATTGCAGTTTCATGGTTGCACATACCTCCTCAAATTCTCTAATAAATATATAAGCATCCTCTAATCCTGTGAATTTTGGAAGCATATTTATGATTTGAGGTTTGATTTCAAAATTGTTAGCTGTGGGTTGTGGCAACCTGATACAAGATGGTTGGATGGAGCCAACTGGATAACACAAATCCTTAAGGGTCATGGGTTGGATTGGTTCAGCCATTGGAACAACAGGAATTGACTCAATTCTAACTAGACGACCCGACACTCTTCTCCACACACGAGTGTACGGTTCTCGATGTTTATATAAATTTTTTTTTTTTTAATAAAATTTTTATGTATAAGGAAAAGAAAGAAAAGAGAAAAAGTTCTAAAGAGAAGATCCTAAGGAGTCCTAAATCTAAAGAAAAGTAACCAAATTAATTTAAATTTTAAAATTTTTTTTTTCAAACAAGTGAATCAATAAATTAAACTCAATCTATCCTAGGGTTAACCTAAATCTAGACAGCTCCTAACTATTCCAAGATGACCCTTCAAACCTTCCAAGTGGAGATTGATCAACTAGTTAGCCAGGTAAGTATAAGAGGTGGGAGGTTCACTCATCGTTGCCTTTCTAGACACCAAACGAGTTGGCCAGGCCAGCAACTGAACCAATTTAACAAACCACCCTCAGGGACTTGCCTAGACACCAACTAATCAAACAACTCAAACTTGGTAGAACTCTTAGGGTTCCTTGTCCTATTGAGCTCGAATTCCTTAAGGTTGACGTCTAATTGATTTTAAGATTAAAAGTCTAGGTAATGCAATATGATGGAGATGGTTTTTGGGCTAAGGAAGGGTAATGAAATCCCCACCTTATCTTGTTAATGGGTTGATGCCCTTAGATTAATTATGAAAATGCAAATACAAATAAACAAGATGACCAAGAATGTAAAAGATTTTAATTTAGAATTTTTTTTTATTTTGATATTTTTACTTCACGATTATGAAATGTCTTTTGTTTTTTTTATATTTTTTTTTTTTGTGATTAAGTAAATTCAAATGATTAGGTCTAAAGCAAAAGTAATTAACTAAAATAATAAAAAAGAAATTAGAAGCGTACCTGAGTTTTTCAGCAATCACCAACTAAATATAGAAACCTAAAGAAAAAAGAAAGAAGTTATAACGCACGAAGAACAAATATTTGAAAATAATTTAAAACGCCAAATCTCCGGCAACGGCGCCAAAAACTTGATGTTCAAATCTTAAAATTTGTAAATAAAACTGCAAGCGCACGGTGTGCAGAGTAGCACGACCAGCGAGTACGGGTCGATCCCACAGAGACTTGGTTTTAAAAATAATTTCAAATCTATGCTCAAGCGAGCTTTAACAAAAATCGAAAGTCGAAAGTTGTTTGCTAAAGACAATAAGACTAAGGATCTAGGGTTTTTGAATCCACTAGATCTAGATTAGGGAATTCTACCTAGAATTTTCTTATTGATCCTAACGACTACTCCTCTTGTCTTTCCCAAGCATAGATTATGAAGGGACTAAGGCCCAACGATAACCCATCAAGATTCTTTACAGGGGAGTAGTAACTAGGATCCCTTAGGGTTTTCTCCTCCTATGCACTGAATCAAGCATGAACTATGAAGGGACTCTGACCCAACTGTAGTTCATCAAAAATTTTGGCAAAAGAGGAAGAAAAAGAAACCCTAAGAAAAAGAAAGAACCCTATGTAAAATCCCTACTCATGATCTAGCTTCATCGCAAACCCTAGAAGGGATGCTTAGCTAGACATGATCTAAATCTACTTGCAAAATTTAAATACAGAAAAATAAACTACCCTAATTTCATAAATTAAACTATCCTAATTGCATAAATTTAAACTGCATAATTTAAACTAACCTAATTGCATAAAATTAAATTGCATAAATTAAACTATCCTAATTGCAAGAAAAATAAATTGCATAATGTAAAGAGATGAAATTGCATAAAAATAAGATTTATATAAAAAAAAATTTATTACAAAAACCTCAAAGCTCGAGGCTTGAAAAGAGAGCTAAAAACCCCACTATCTAGGGTTACAAGCTTGATCGGAAGGAAGAATACATAAAACAAGGGCCTTTGGGGGCTTTTTATAGGCATTTGGGGGTTATAAGGTTTTCAAAACTTTCGATGTGGGACTAAGAGGTTTTAGAGGTTTTAGGGGGTTTATGGTGCGCCGATGGGTCCATGGTCCATGCGCCTGTTGCTGTGGACCAGGCGGCTAACCAGATCACCAAATCAGTTGATTTTTGACCAATTTTGATCTGATTTGACTCGGGTTTGACCCAATTGAGTCTTCTTTCTTCATTCTTCAATTCCTGGGTCAATTTAACTCCGTTTTGCATAAAATTTGCGCCGTTGGAATCCTCTTTCCTTGTTCTTTCTATTGATGATCTCTTCTTCTGCAAAATATAATAACAAGTATCAATTTCTTAATAAAGTTAGATAATTTAGATATTAATTGATACTTTTTATGTCAATTTGTGACATAAATTCAATTAAAAATATGATAAATAAAT